>NC_088415.1:90037895-90337895 GCF_034236695.1 Oncorhynchus nerka
CGTCTACAAATGTGGGCACAAACAGGATGCGGACACAGTCCGGACAAAAGAGGACGCATGTCAGTACCAGGTATAAAACGTGGCTATAAAGGGAGACTTAACAGAAAGACATCATGAAAGCTCGCTCATGATTTTAAAACGTTTTTAAAATTTTTATTATAAAACTGTAGGCTTTAAGTAAGTGCAGAACTAAATTAATATAATTGATATATAATATATATATATAATATAACTGGATTGCATTTCAAATGAAAATGCAATCCAGTAGGGTGCAACATTAAGTGGACATCGTTCTATCCGAACCTTTCACACTCCTGGATAAGAGCCCCTTTTTCAGCTGCATTAGACCTTGAATTGACTGAGTTTCTACATTTCAGTCATTTAGCAGATGCTCTTATCCAGAGCGACTCACAAGTCAGTAGTGAGTGCAGACATTTTCATACTTTTAGGAATGGAATCCACAACCCTGGCGTGCTCTACCAACTGAGCAAAGTGGGACCATTTCTTTACTCATCAGTTCACTATGCTATACTTATGTTGTACACTTCGAAAACCAAGGAAAAATCGAAACTCAATAAAATAAAATAAATATATATTTATTTTTTTTTTTTACATACATGACTGGTGATACATATACAGTACTGTCTTAAAACATAAATGATATTCCTGACATAAAACAATTATAATATTTCAAAATTAACTAATTAAAAACGTATAAAACACAGAATGCTAGGACAAAAAGTTTGGTTTTAAATTACCAGAATTGTTCAAGAACAGTGATATTTTTTGGAGAAAAAAAATAAAACAAGCTTTACAAAACACTTTTTTTTTCTTTCTAAGAATATGACTTAAAACATAGCAATTTTTTCTTGTTCAGTCTTCTGTCTCTGTAGATGCATCATCTCGCAGAGGGGTAAACGCGTCAATCTCTTTGACAATCCTTTCAGCGATTATCTTGTTATTTGCAGCAACAACCCTTCTGGACATGAGGTCCAATGGTCCACCTAGAAAAATGAACGATTCATGTTGTAATATTTTTTTTTAGAGTTGTAAAGAAACTTATATCTTATTAACTATTGATAATGAAAGTAAAACTAGTTAAAGTATTCCCTGCAGGAATTGTTAATGAAAATACATCTGCTAAATTACAACAACAACTAAAATACTGTCATTTTTACAAACTGATCAAATCTCAGCATCTGGGTAATCGATTGTTGTTGAGGATTAATTGAAGTCTATGCTGATCTGTGATTGGATCTTGAGTGCTATTGTGCATAACAGTACTATATACTGTGATTAGTATCACTTAGCAGATACTTTCATACAAAGCGACACACAGTACAGTAAGTGTATACGCGTTTCATCCCTGCAGGAATTGAACCCACAACCTTGGACGTTGTTAGCGCCACGCGGCACCACCCATTTTTACGAGTGAACGCGCAAACCATTTGGCCGACGCATCAGAATGGGCTGGGAATATGCAGTAGGGAGAGGCGTTTACACATTACTGCCGCGACATCGTGATAGAACGTTGTTGCCTGGCAACGTAGATCTGTACCACATAGAAAGTAGCCGTTCGTTCTGATGTCACCACTGCATCTTCCCAAGGTATCAAATCAAATCAGAATTGTATTTGCCACATGCACCTTACAGTGAAATGCTTTACTTACAAAGCTCTTAACCAACAATGTAGTTTTAAGAAAAGTTATTGTTAAAGTAAAAAATAGAGAAGTAAAAAGAATATATAAAACATATAAAAGTAGTAAATAGTGTGTTCATGGTATCTATGTTTAAATTTTTATTTTATTTAATTAGGCAAGTCAGTTAAAAACACATTCTTATTTACAATGACGGCCTACACCGGTCAAACCCTCCCGTAACCCGGACGATGCCGGGACAATTGCGCACCAACCTATGGGACTTCCAATCACGGCCGGATGTGATACAGCCTGGAATCGAACCAGGGTCTGTAGTGACGCCTCTAGCACTGAGATGTCTTAGACCGCTGAAACAGGGTCTGTAGTGACGCCTCTAGCACTGAGATGCAGTGTCTTAGACCGCTGAACCAGGGTCTGTAGTGACGCCTCTAGCACTGAGATGCAGTGTCTTAGACCTCTGAACCAGGGTCTGTAGTGACGCCTCTAGCACTGAGATGCAGTGTCTTAGACCGCTGAACCAGGGTCTGTAGTGACGCCTCTAGCACTGAGATGCAGTGTCTTAGACCGCTGAACCAGGGTCTGTAGTGACGCCTCTAGCACTGAGATGCAGTGTCTTAGACCTCTGAAACAGGGTCTGTAGTGACGCCTCTAGCACTGAGATGCAGTGTCTTAGACCGCTGAACCAGGGTCTGTAGTGACGCCTCTAGCACTGAGATGCAGTGTCTTAGACCGCTGAACCAGGGTCTGTAGTCACGCCTCTAGCACTGAGATGCAGTGTCTTAGACCTCTGAACCAGGGTCTGTAGTGACGCCTCTAGCACTGAGATGCAGTGTCTTAGACCTCTGAACCAGGGTCTGTAGTGACACCTCTAGCACTGAGATGCAGTGTCTTAGACCGCTGAACCAGGGTCTGTAGTGACGCCTCTAGCACTGAGATGCAGTGTCTTAGACCGCCTGCGCCACTCAGGAGCCCAAATGTGGGGCGGAGGTCTACGTGCTATCTGGGATATACAGTGACGTACCATCTACATCCATGAGGATGCCCCCTGCCTCGGTGACTATGATGGCCCCGGCAGCGATGTCCCAGCAGTGAATCCCTATCTCGTAGTAGGCCTCCACGCAGCCCGACGCCACCAGACACATGTTTGTGGCCGCTGTGCCCACACCTCGAATCCTAGGAAGATGGACAGAGAGAGGTTGTGTTCATATACCGTAACAAAATGTTTTACAACAGACAACTAAAACTGGCATTTCTTATTGGACAAGACTATTGCTTGCACAAAGCTTTTCCAGCGTCAGAGTTAGGGTTAGTGTCATCAAGATACCCACACAGAGCAGAGTCTTATCTGATGGTACCAAGGTTTTCCCGCTAGCATTCTAGGATACCAAAGGTGAAAAAAACTTTCTGAATAGTATGCAGTGTGGTCCCATACTCATGTCTCAGCTAATGTAGTATGCCATCCTAGTCTTTCAAGAAAACATTTAAATACTTGGCCTCCACGCAATGTCTAATAAGTAGCATGGAAGTATGCTATTTGGGAACGTGGCCAGGGCATTCTTACCCGTGGATGAAATTCTAAACGTGGCCAAGGAATTCTTACCCGTGGATGACATTCTAAACGTGGCCAGGGCATTCTTACCCGTGGATGACATTCTAAACGTGGCCAGGGCATTCTTACCCGTGGATGACATTCTAAATGTGGCCAGGGCATTCTTACCCGTGGATGACATTCTAAACGTGGCCAGGGCATTCTTACCCGTGGATGACATTCTAAACGTGGCCAGGGCATTCTTACCCGTGGATGACATTCTAAACGTGGCCAGGGCATTCTTACCCGTGGATGACATTCTAAACGTGGCCAGGGCATTCTTACCCGTGGATGGGTAAACACAGGATCTTCCTCATGCTGGAGAAGATTTTGTCAACCACCTCTGTGTCTCTGTTGGAACCAAACTCAGTAGCAATGATAGACTGGCTGATTTCTGTAATGAGAAAGATCAGCACTTCAGTGACATTCCTATTTCAGGTTTATTGGATAGACAGGGTAAGAGAGACAGGGAGGGAAGGTTAGCAGGGGAGTGTGAGGAGGGAAGGTTAGCAGGGGAGTGTGAGGAGGGAAGGTTAGCAGGGGAGTGTGAGGAGGGAAGGTTAGCAGGGGAGTGTGAGGAGGGAAGTAGGTCAGAATTGAATGATGATGTGTATAAAGGATTACAAATTTGTGTTAAGTACTAAAGATGTTGCAAATGCTCATGAATTGTAATGCTCATGAAATGTAATGCTCATGAATTGTAATGCTCATGAATTGTAATGCTCATGAATTGTAATGCTCGTGAATTGTAATGCTCGTGAATTGTAATGCTCGTGAATTGTAATGCTCGTGAATTGTAATGCTCGTGAATTGTAATGCTCGTGAATTGTAATGCTCGTGAATTGTAATGCTCGTGAATTGTAATGCTCGTGAATTGTAATGCTCGTGAATTGTAATACTCGTGAATTGTAATACTCGTGAATTGTAATGCTCGTGAATTGTAATACTCATGAATTGTAATGCTTATTTGAACAAAAATGAAATACTAGTTTAAATGCAGCGCTACAATGTAAATCTGGACTCAAACGGAGTAGGGAAATGTAAATATGTGAAACACTGGTCTATAGTAAAGTAAAATATGAATAGTAGTGAATTCAGAGAGACATAATACTAGTATTACTATACAGCACTATAGATGCACTGGTTGAACTAACTACTGAACCTTTCTGGTCTGACACATTCAGGATCTGTCCATTGCAGAAGGCCCCCTTCCCTTTCCTGGCTGTGTACATCTTGTCTTCTATGCAGCTGTACACCACTCCAAACTCCAGCTGAGGGAAACAAGAGAGGAATGTCTGTTGCGGTGGCAATCTGAACAGGGATTCACTACCCCCGTATACACCGTGAAAGAGGTTAGGGTACACAGTCGACCACAATTCAAAAACCAAAAAGAGCAATCTAAATTCAATAACATTTTAGACTTTTACAGCCCCTTTAATGACTGGTGATGAATGTACATTATACTGGTTTAAACATAGATGATCTTCCTGGTCAGTTGACCATTTAAAAAGAAAATCTAATTTATGAAACACAGAATGCTAGGACAGAAAAAAAAGTTTGGTTTTAAATTACCGTAATTGTTCAAGAGTACTGTTGTCAACTGCAACAATTACAGAAAACTTTGCCATTGTAAATGAAGAATGAACAATGAAACGTCTCATGAGTTCTCTAGGCTCAGAAAAAACTCTGAATGATTACTAGGAAAACTTGCCTTTCTGTTGACTGCAAAGCCAATAGACACGGCAACAAATGGATATCTGTTGAAAGCCATGGATTTCAGAAAGACTGTGTTAAATAAGATAACCAATGAGCAAATGTGTGCTACATAATGACAAGGATTAAATGGAAATCAGGTGTTTGATAAGATATTTTAAAATCGACACAAAACGATTACCACATTTTTTTTTTGAGAAAATAACAATAATTTAATAAATTACCCGTGGACAAAGTTAGTGGTTCCGTCTACCGGGTCGACAATCCAGGTTGGGTTGTCAGTTAGAACACAGGGCTCTCCGGCAGCCACCGACTCCTCGCCTATGAAACTGCAACACAAGGAGAACAAGGTCATGTTCATAAAGCTGTGCTTAAACACAACAGGAAAAGAACAACCCAGTCGACCTCCATTTGTTTATATGTAAAGGCCATAGGCGGCTTCGCCTGTGTTTTCAGCTCTCTCTCTGCGTGCAAGATCATTAAGGCACTAAAGGAAACCGACTGCAACAGAGAGGGACAATCTGAAATGTTCATTTTCATTTTCCGTGGCAAAATGTTTTCTTATTGGACAAGTCTAGATCGCCCCCTCTCTGTAGAACTACCTACTAAACTATTGCCATTAAAGTCCATATAGTCTGCATCATTTAGAAACACCAAACACCTTTATAATGTCTGCATTATCTAGAAACACCTTTATAATGTCTGCATCATCTAGAAACACCTTTATAATGCCTGCATCATCTAGAAACACCTTTATAATGTCTGCATCATCTAGAAACACCTTTATAATTCCACATCCTTTATAATGTCTGCATCATCTAGAAACACCTTTATAATGTCTGCATCATCTAGAAACACCTTTATAATGTCTGCATCTAGAAACACCTTTATAATGTCGGCATCATCTAGAAACACCTTTATAATGTCTGCATCATCTAGAAACACCTTTATAATGTCTGCATCATCTAGAAACACCTTTATAATGTCTGCATCATCTAGAAACACCTTTATAATGTCTGCATCTAGAAACACCTTTATAATGTCTGCATCATCTAGAAACACCTTTATAATGTCTGCATCGTCTAGAAACACCTTTATAATGTCTGCATCGTCTAGAAACACCTTTATAATGTCTGCATCATCTAGAAACACCTTTATAATGTATGCATCATCTAGAAACACCTTTATAATGTCTGCATCGTCTAGAAACACCTTTATAATGTCGGCATCATTTTTTAAATGTTATTTACCTTTATTTAACTAGACAAGTCAGTTAAGAACAAATTCTTATTTTCAATGACGGCCTAGGAACAGTGCTTGTTCAGGGGCAGAACGACAGATTTGTACCATGTCAGCTCGGGGATTCGAACTTGCAACCTTCCGGTTACTAGTCCAACGCTCTAACCACTAGGTTACCCTGCCGCCCCATCTGCATCCTCTAGAAACACCATGTATAATAACTCCTTTATAATGTCTAATTGAACACCAACAGATACTGATCGGGAGGTTCTGTAATATACCTGTAAAAATCTTTCTCCTTTTCATGGGCTATAAGAAGTGTGCCAGTGTGTGTGTGTGTGTGTGTGTGTGTGTCAGGATATGTCTTTATATAAGCAAAGCCACAGTAAGTTATTGTACCTGTGCGTGGGGAATTTCTCCTTCACAGAGTCTATAATGAGTTGCTCCACCTTTTGGTCAGTTTTAGTCACCAGGTCCACAGAAGAACTCTTCAACATAACCTTCATGTCATTCTGTACTGCATCCCTTACAAGCTGCAGCAGATAGATACACGGTTGAATACTGGACCTTCTGTCTGAAGGCAAAAGGTCAGTGAAGAAAACCACAAGACAAGCAGCACCACCACACACTCTGACAGACAGACACAAAGTCAGTCAGTCAGTCAGTCAGTCAGAGTCAGACAGACAGTCAGTCAGTCACAGTCAGACAGACAGACAAATTCAGACACAGAGACAGTCAGACAGACAAATTCAGACACAAACTCAGTCAGTCAGTCAGTCACAGTCAGACAGTCAGTCAGTCAGTCAGAGACAGTCAGACAAACACAAAAACAGACAGAAAGGAAAGACAGACACAAAGTCAGTCAGTCAGTCAGTCAGTCAGACACAAACTCAGTCAGACAGAGACAGTCAGACAGAGACAGTCAGACAGACAAATTCAGACACAAACTCAGTCAGTCAGTCAGTCAGTCAGTCACAGTCAGACAGTCAGTCACACAGACACAAACTCAGTCAGACAGAGACAGTCAGACAGAGACAGTCAGACAGACAAATTCAGACACAAACTCAGTCAGTCAGTCAGTCAGTCAGTCACAGTCAGACAGTCAGTCACACAGACAGACAAATTCAGACAGAAAGGAAAGACAGACACAAAAACAGACAAAGACAGACAGACAGAGACACTCACCGAGCCTGCTTTCCTGGCCAGAGCCACAGCATGGTCCATGGCATTCTGCCAAAGGTCAGTCATGGTATGGTGCCTTGATGCAAGACCTATGTCCTTAAAAGGATGCTGTGGAACAGACAGTGAAAAGGTTTGCACATAAACTAGCTACCCCAATACTGGGTCCAGTATGTGCTTGTAGCAATGGAGCTGAACATGCTGTCAATTCCATCAGAATAAGAGCTTTATGAAACCTGAGGCAAATCCTCCTGTAATTTCCATTTTCCAAGAGCATGACCTTTGTAAAAATAGCAACCCTAGAGGGAAGAACGACTGATTGCTTCTATACTGATGGGAAGAATGTGAAAGTACATTGACAAATTATGGTATAATCATTTAATTAAAACAAAATAGCGATATTCTATAATAAAACGGTTTGCATTGCAAATGTTTTCAGATAAAGTCTTGTTTATCTATTTCAAAAACGATTTACAGCACTGATCCGATATTGGTTTAGCCTAACAGTTCTCGAGCTATATGCGAGGATTTATAACCATTCCATCTTAAAATGTAACACACAACACGTTATCGAGCTAGTCTGTGCACAGAATAGGAAATAAGAGACTGTAACTAGCATACGAATGATCGAGAAAAAAATAGGCTAAAATCTCACCGATAGTAGATCGAGTTGGGAAAAGTCAATAAGCCACCACTTCCGCATAGAACCAATTTTTTTTAAACTTCCGCATAGAATCGTCTTCTTCTTGGCTAGTTTGCCCAACAAGACGAATGACGGGTATGTGCTGCCGCTTACTGGCCAGTGTTGCGCCATTGCACGCCATTAGCAATACTGAACAAAACTATTAAACGCAACATGTAACCATTTCAAAGATTTGACTGAGTTACAGTAGTTCATAAAAGGAAATCAGTCAATTTAAATAAATGCATTACGCCCTAATCTATGGATTTCACATGACTGGGAATGCAGATATGCATCAGTTGGTCACAGATACATTTGGAAAAAAAAAGAAAAGAAAATGTAGGTGCGTGGATCAGAAAACCAGTCAGTATCTGGTGTGACAAATAATTTGCCTTACGCAGCGCGACACATCTCCTTCGCATAGAGTTGATCAGGCTGTTGATTGTGGCCTGGGGAATGCTGTCCCACTCCTCTTCAAGCTATGCAAAGTAGCTGGATATTGGCCGGAACACGCTGACGTACACATCGATCCAGAGCATCTCAAATATACCGTACTCAAAGAGTGACATGTCTGGTGAGTATGCAGGTCATGGAAGAACGGGGACATTTTCAGCTTCCAAGAATTGTGTACAGTTCCTTGCGACATGGGGCCGTGCATTATGCTGAAACATGAGGTTATGGTGGCGGATGAATGGCGCGACAATGGGCCTCAGGATCTCGTCACTGTATTTCTGTGCGTTCAAATTGCCATCGTTAAAATACAATTGTATTCATTGTCCGTAGTTTATGCCTGTTTATACCATAACCACACCACCAACATGATGGACTCTGTTCACAACGTTGACATCAACAAACCGCGTGTTCAGTGTATTTTAAAAATGTTTTAAAGGCAATCCTCAGTCAGGTTGATATGAACAACCCAATAATACAAACAGTCTCAATTTAAGTAATTTCTAACACTTTACCGAAAAGTAGGAACTGTAGCAGTTATTTGATGCCATAGAAATAGGTACTCTAGATGTATATAACCCCTTTTAGCATGGACATTGCCATTGAGGGCTTCCACCATTTTAATAGTTCAAGGGATATTTCACCCAAATTGCAAAAGGACGCTGTAAGCATTCTATGTAAGCATTCTATGTAAGAATTCCATGTAAGAATTCCATGTAAGCATTCTATGTAAGCATTCTATGTAAGCATTCTATGTAAGAATTCTATGTAAGCATTCTATGTAAGAATTCAATGTAAGCATTCTATGTAAGCATTCTATGTAAGCATTTTATGTCAGTTACAAGGTATGACAGCATTCCATGCTTCGGTTTAGTATCCCTAAACGGAGTTCCACAGGTGATCCATTACCCATAACCCCATTATCCATAATCCCCCTCCATTATCCATAATCAACTCCAATATCCACCTCCATTATCCATAATCCCTCTCCATTATCCATAATCAACTCCAATATCCACCTCCATTATCCATAATCCCTCTCCATTATCCATAATCCCTCTCCATTATCCATAATCCCCTCCGATATCCACCTCCATTATCCATAATCCCCTCCAATATCCATAATCAACTCCAATATCCACCTCCATTATCCATAATTCCCCTCTATTATCCATAAATCCCATTATCCATAATCAACTCCAATATCCACCCCCATAATCCCCTCCAATATCCACCTCCATTATACATAATCCCCCTCCATTATCCATAACCCCCATTATCCATAATCAACTCCAATATCCACCCCCATTATCCATAACCCCCATTATCCATAATCCCCTCCAAAATCAACATCCATTATCCATAACCCCCCTCCATTATCCATAATCACCTCCATTATCCATAATAAACCTATTAGCTCTACATCACAAAAGATTAAGGTAAAGCGATATCTCACAGGTTTAGAGGAGGAAACCACAATGCTATTACACTCAACTGAACGACTTGATTAGTGTAGTGTTAGCTAGCTACATAGTTGTCTTTGCTGTCTTCGTACCCAAGATAATTGTGTAGTTTAGAGTGTGTAGTTTTTTGTCGTCCTTAACATAGGAGACTCTGCTAGCTAGCCAACAGCTAGCCAACGTCTACCGAACAGAACTTCTGCACTCAACAATCCGGTCGCATTTCGCTTCGCTCCACAGGTAGTATCACATTTTTCATTTAATTTCATTACAGTACAACGGCTTGATTTGTTTGATCGTAGCTAGCTACATAGCTAGCTACACAGCCGTCTTTGTATCAAAGATAATTGTGTAGCCTAGAGCGATTTCCTAGGTTAGTTAGCCAGCTATTGTCGTTCTTTTAACGCAAGGTAACGTAATCAACACTGCTAGCTAGCCAGCTAGCCCCGAATAGCAGCACAGTAGAAACTATTACACTCAACGGAACGACTTGATTAGTGTAGTGTCAACAACGCAGCCAATGCCAACTAGCCTACTTAGTCAACAACGCAGCCTCTGCCAGCTAGCCTACTTCAGCAGTACTGTATCATTTTAATCATTTTAGTCAATAAGATTCTTGCTACGTAAGCTTAACTCTCTGAACACTCGTGACGTGTAGTCCACTTGTCATTCCAATCTCCTTTGCATTAGCGTAGCCTCTTGTGTAGCCTGTCAACTATGTGTCTGTCTATCCCTGTTCTCTCCTCTCTGCACAGACCATACAAACGCTCCTTTCCTGAGGACGGCTCACCTCTCACAGTTCTGGGCGACTTTAACCTCCCCACGCCTACCTTTGACTCATTCCTCTCTGCCTCCTTCTTTCCACTCCTCTCCTCTTTTGACCTCACCCTCTCACCTTCCCCCCCCCTACTCACAAGGCAGGAAATACGCTCGACCTCATCTTTACTAGATGCTGTTCTTCCACTAACCTCGTTGCAACTCCCCTCCAAGTCTCCGACCACTACCTTGTATCCTTTTCCCTCTCGCTCTCATCCAACACTTCCCACCCTGCCCCTACTCGGATGGTATCGCGCCGTCCCAACCTTCGCTCTCTCTCCCCCGCTACTCTCTCCTCTTCCATCCTATCATCTCTTCCCTCTGCTCAAACCTTCTCCAACCTATCTCCTGATTCTGCCTCCTCAACCCTCCTCTCCTCCCTTTCTGCATCCTTTGACTCTCTATGTCCCCTATCCTCCAGGCCGGCTCGGTCCTCCCCTCCCGCTCCGTGGCTCGACGACTCATTGCGAGCTCACAGAACAGGGCTCCGGGCAGCCGAGCGGAAATGGAGGAAAACTCGCCTCCCTGCGGACCTGACATCCTTTCACTCCCTCCTCTCTACATTTTCCTCTTCTCTCTCTGCTGCTAAAGCCACTTTCTACCACTCTAAATTCCAAGCATCTGCCTCTAACCCTAGGAAGCTCTTTGCAACCTTCTCCTCCCTCCTGAATCCTCCTCCCCCTCCCCCTCCTCCCTCTCTGCAGATGACTTCGTCAACCATTTTGAAAAGAAGGTCGACGACATCCGATCCTCGTTTGCTAAGTCAAACGACACCGCTGGTTCTGCTCACACTGCCCTACCCTGTGCTCTGACCTCTTTCTCCCTCTCTCTCCAGATGAAATCTCGCGTCTTGTGACGGCCGGCCGCCCTACAACCTGCCCGCTTGACCCTATCCCCTCCTCTCTTCTCCAGACCATTTCCGGAGACCTCCTCCCTTACCTCACCTCGCTCATCAACTCATCCCTGACCGCTGGCTACGTCCCTTCCGTCTTCAAGAGAGCGAGAGTTGCACCCCTTCTGAAAAAACCTACACTCGATCCCTCCGATGTCAACAACTACAGACCAGTATCCCTTCTTTCTTTTCTCTCCAAAACTCTTGAACGTGCCGTCCTTGGCCAGCTCTCCGCTATCTCTCTCAGAATGACCTTCTTGATCCAAATCAGTCAGGTTTCAAGACTAGTCATTCAACTGAGACTGCTCTTCTCTGTATCACGGAGGCGCTCCGCACTGCTAAAGCTAACTCTCTCTCCTCTGCTCTCATCCTTCTAGACCTATCGGCTGCCTTCGATACTGTGAACCATCAGATCCTCCTCTCCACCCTCTCCGAGTTGGGCATCTCCGGCGCGGCCCACGCTTGATTGCGTCCTACCTGACAGGTCGCTCCTACCAGGTGGCGTGGCGAGAATCCGTCTCCACACCACGTGCTCTCACCACTGGTGTCCCCAGGGCTCTGTTCTAGGCCCTCTCCTATTCTCGCTATACACCAAGTCACTTGGCTCTGTCATAACCTCACATGGTCTCTCCTATCATTGCTATGCAGACGACACACAATTAATCTTCTCCTTTCCCCCTTCTGATGACCAGGTGGCGAATCGCATCTCTGCATGTCTGGCAGACATATCCGTGTGGATGACGGATCACCACCTCAAGCTGAACCTCGGCAAGACGGAGCTGCTCTTCCTCCCGGGGAAGGACTGCCCGTTCCATGATCTCGCCATCACGGTTGACAACTCCATTGTGTCCTCCTCCCAGAGCGCTAAGAACCTTGGCGTGATCCTGGACAACACCCTGTCGTTCTCAACTAACATCAAGGCGGTGGCCCGTTCCTGTAGGTTCATGCTCTACAACATCCGCAGAGTACGACCCTGCCTCACACAGGAAGCGGCGCAGGTCCTAATCCAGGCACTTGTCATCTCCCGTCTGGATTACTGCAACTCGCTGTTGGCTGGGCTCCCTGCCTGTGCCATTAAACCCCTACAACTCATCCAGAACGCCGCAGCCCGTCTGGTGTTCAACCTTCCCAAGTTCTCTCACGTCACCCTGCTCCTCCGCTCCCTCCACTGGCTTCCAGTTGAAGCTCGCATCCGCTACAAGACCATGGTGCTTGCCTGCGGAGCTGTGAGGGGAACGGCACCTCAGTACCTCCAGGCTCTGATCAGGCCCTACACCCAAACAAGGGCACTGCGTTCATCCACCTCTGGCCTGCTCGCCTCCCTACCACTGAGGAAGTACAGTTCCCGCTCAGCCCAGTCAAAACTGTTCGCTGCTCTGGCCCCCCAATGGTGGAACAAACTCCCTCACGACGCCAGGACAGCGGAGTCAATCACCACCTTCCGGAGACACCTGAAACCCCACCTCTTTAAGGAATACCTAGGATAGGATAAAGTAATCCCTCTCACCCCCTCCCCTGAAAAGATTTAGATGCACTACTGTTCCACTGGAGGTCATAAGGTGAATGCACCAATTTGTAAGTCGCTCTGGATAAGAGCGTCTGCTAAATGACTTAAATGTAAATGTAAATGTAATGTAAATGCTATTCACAGTTCAGCTGTTTGAACACATTGACACCTATCTCACTATCACAATGGAGAGTAGGAGCGCATTTGAAGCAGTTATATGTTTTATCATATCCATAATCATATCTTATTTGGGAAAATAAAATGTTTATAACAAATTCCCACTAGTTCCCACGATGGCCTATGCCGAAACACGTCAAGAGTTTTTCGATCTTTGTTCCATTGAACATGCTTTAAAGGCATTTTAGTTATATGAAGAGTGCCTTGTTCCTCCTAGTTTTTTTTAATGACCAAATAACCCCTTTACCAAATCACATGATAATTTCACTCGATGCAGTTCCAACTTGCGAAACCGTCCATGCTTTCCAATGCTGGCTGGTCATTGGTTAATAAAGTAGGATTCTGTTTCAATGTTGTTGTGGCTGCAGTAACTGACCCGATTGGCTCAAATAGAGCATCTCTTATGGCTCATCTCCAGATGAGTCATATCGCTGAGGAAAGGGGTCCTCCTGATTTGAATGTCATGATGGGCTTGCCTGGTATAATACAAAATACTTGTTTTGAAATATTAGCCAGGCTTGATGGTTGAATGTAGGGCATTGCAACCTGGACTCAGGGGCAGGCGTAATATAGTAAATGTAAATCAGAGGACATTCCAATTAGTGTGATATGTTACAAATTACAATTCGTATGATACTGTACATTTCAGATTGCACTTGGTTGTTGCTAATTTTAGCTAGGTGGTTAACATTAGCTAGGCTAGGGGTTGGGGTTAGAGTTTAAGGTTAGGGTTAAGAGTTAGGTTAAAGGGTTAGCTAACATGCTAAGTCATTTTAAAGTAGCAAGTAGTTGCTAATTAGCTCAAATGTTCAAGTTGTCCATGTGGAGATTTGAACAGGCAAAAGGTTACTAGACGTTTGAATTATACGCCTGACCATCCACCCTGACCAACCACCCTGACCATCCACCCAGACCAACCACCCTGAACAACCACCCTGACCATCCACCCTGACCAACCACCCAGACCATCCACCCTGACCAACCACCCTGACCATCCACCCTGACCAACCACCCTGACCAACCACCCTGACCAACCACCCAGACCATCCACCCTGACCAACCACCCTGACCAACCACCCTGACCATCCACCCTGACCAACCACCCAGACCATCCACCCTGACCAACCACCCTGACCATCCACCCTGACCAACCACCCTGATCAACCACCCTGACCATCCACCCTGACCAACCACCCAGACCATCCACCCTGACCAACCACCCTGACCAACCACCCTGACCATCCACCCTGACCAACCACCCAGACCATCCACCCTGACCAACCACCCAGACCATCCACCCTGACCAACCACCCTGACCAACCACCCAGACCATCCACCCTGACCAACCACCCTGACCAACCACCCTACTTAGTTTTTTTATGCCTTAATTAACCCTCTGTTTTATGTAATGAGACCAGACTCGACATCCATCTGATATAGGCAGACATCAATGCATTCATTAAATGAAATGGTGGCCTCACCAAAAAGAAAACCAAGATGAGAATTCAACGTGTAACCTAAACGTTATAACAGTGTCTGTGTTTATTCTGATTTTTTAAAAATTATTATTATTATTTTTTAAATCTACCTGAATATGATAGCAGATTTTTACTGTAGCCAAAACCATTCTGTGATTGTATTTGACCAATATGGGATTGACATTATATGGCATTACTGTATAAATGTAATGGAGGTTTAACTGAATTGCGCATCAAGTGACGTTATTATAACCATTTCGTTTCACTATGTCAATGGTAAAACACATGTAGGTAGAACACACAAACAGTAGGTGGCAGCATAACCTCAAGGATGAGAATCCACACATTGGGTATATTCAATTAAATTGGTCTTTATTTCACGAAGACGTACCTCTCCAAAGCAATGGCGGTTCATTGTTCAAATGGCTAAACAAGGAGAACGCAGTGCCGTGCCTAAGGTCCCGTTTTGAACGCTGTGTCCGTTGCTAGGCATCCCACAGGTGCACTTACTTGGCTTTAGGATCCTCGTTGTCATGGGTACAGGGGAAGGCCTGGACCACCTGTGCGTTTTGATTGGCTACGGCCGCGCTGCAATAACCTTCCTTGACATCATGTCAAACTCAGTGCCTGATGGTATGAAGAGTAGTAACTCTTCAGTGGATACAACATGGAGACTTCTGAACATCTTCACAACTGACATTGACGTCCAAAATATATGGCTCATGGCCTAGTGGTTAGAGCGTTGGACTAGTAACCGAAAGTTGCAAGTTCAAATCCCCGAGCTGACAAGGTACAAATCTGTCGTTCTGTCCCTGAACAGGCAGTTAACCCACTGTTCCTAGGCCGTCATTGAAAATAAGAATTTGTTCTTAACTGATTTGCCTAGTTAAATAAAGGTTCAATTAAAAAAAATATATATATATATATAGCGCTATGCGTTTCTGCACACACCTGAGTTCCTACTACCTTACCTGCATGTTTAATTGACATTTTTTTGTCTGTAATGTATGCTGAGCCCTTTTAAACTCATACCTGTATTATTGGGTTGAAAAATGGCACATTTGGGAACTTATAACTGTCTAAATTGCAACGTAGTGTCTGACTAGTTAAATAAAGATAACATACATAGACAGGCACACCGTTGAGGAAAGCCCCTTTGCCCTACTGAGCACAGTAGAGTTTGTCCTCCACATGGCTGTGTAGATGATCCCAAACTCAGTCTAGGGGACCAAAGGTGAATGATTACTACAGTGTACTATTATGGTCTGCAGAAGTGGGACCAAGTCATTGTTTTACAAGTCCCAAGTCAAGACAGGCAAGTCCGAGTCAAGACAGGCAAGTCCGAGTCAAGACCGTCTCAAGTATCAAGTCCTAAACTTTGTGAAACAAGTCATAATGTGCTCTTCACCTAATGTAATACCATTTCATATTTTTAACAAGAGTAATAGTTAGTATATTACATTTACACAAATCATGAATGCTTTTAAAAATCTCTATATATTTAATACTTTCCATATACATGGGTAGCCATGAGAAAGACACCCCAATAGTGATCGACTATAGAGGATCTATGGGGCGCCATCGGGCGATGTAGGCTTGTACACAATAGCCCAACCTTAACACACACACTGTCACGCCCTGGCCATAGAGAGGCTTTTATTCTCTATGTTGGTTAGGCCAGGGTGTGACTAGGGTGGGCATTCTATGTTCATTTTCTATGTTTTGTATTTATTTGTTGTTTGGCCGGTGTGGTTCTCAATCAGAGGCAGCTGTCTATCGTTGTCTCTGATTGAGAACAATACTTAGGTAGCTTTTTCCCACTGGGTTTTTGTGGGTAGTTGCTTTCTGTTTTTGTGTCTGCACCAGACAGAACTGTTTCGGTTGTTGTTGTTGTTGTTGTCGTCGTCGTTTTGTTGATCAGTGTTCTGTTCCATTAAAGGATGAACACGTACCACCCTGCACCTTGGTCCTCACCTTCTTCCACCAACAGCCGTTACACATACTCTCTCTCTGTGGTTACAGTAGGCTAACGTATGTCAATGGTTTTAGGAACAGCAGTAACATCAGGCAGGATTTAGGCTACATACTGCCTAGTGGGTCCTCACTGCCTAGTGGGTCCTCACTGCCGATGGTGGGTCCTCACTACCGATGGTGGGTCCTCACTACCGATGGTGGGTCCTCACTGCCGATGGTGGGTCCGCACTGCCGAGAACAGCAGTAGAGACACCCTGCCCCCTTATGGCCAGGTCTGGTAATACAGGTATCATTAGTCATTACTAACACCAATCAGAACAGCAGCTTCAAATGTCGAACAAAGTTGGAAATTGTTGCGCCTTCCTCTTATTTTCTTCTCTCATGTTTTGCAGGTTGCAATCATTTTTTTTGTTGATACAGCGTCGTCTTTATATCGGAAAATATATAAATAAAAAATGATCATTTGGGGTATCATCTTTCCAAGGGCTCCATCTGAACTCACCCGCCGATGTTCCTCTGCACTGACACGCACAACTTTTTCTCAGCTGGCACAATTTGATTGGCTGCTGTCCGATTCAAACTGTAATCCGTTAAATGAAGAAGAAAAAAAAGCGCTGCACACTTTTAAGAGCATAATTTTTTATATTTGGGGTTGGGGAGGGTATCAAGTCAGGTCGAGTCATAAGGCTTAAGTCCAAGTCAAGTCACGAGTCATTGGTGTTAAAACTTCTTATGGCTGGGGGGCAGTATTGAGTAGCTTGGATGAATAAGGTGCCCAGAGTAAACTGCCTGCTCCTCAGTCCCAGTTGCTAATATATGCATATGATTAGTATATTTGGATAGAAAACGCTGACGTTTCTAAAACTGTTTGAATGATGTCTGTGAGTATAACAGAACTCATATGGCAGGCAAAAACCAACCAGGAAGTGGGAAATCTAAGGTTGGTCGATGTTCAACACAGCTTCTATTGAAGATACAGTGGGTTATTGGTCATGTTGCACTTTCTAAGGCTTCCACTAGATGTCAACCATCTTTAGAAACTTGTTTGATGCTTCTACTATGAAGGGGGGGTTGAATGAAGGGGGAATGAGTCAGAGGTCTGCCAGCAGTCACGCGCTGGTCATGCGCATTTCACATGAAAGGTATCTCCCGTTATTTTGCTTTTCTGAAGACAAAGGAATTCTCCAGTTGGAATATTATTGAAGATTTATGTTAAAAACATCCTAAAGATTGATTCCATACGTCATTTGACAAGTTTCTACGGACTGTAACAGAAATGTTTGACATTTCGTCTGCAACTAGTGAACACGCTTGTTTACCAAACACGCTAACAAAAGTAGCTTTTTGGACATAAATTATGGAAATTATTGAACAAATCAAACATTTGTGGAACTGGGAGTGCATTCTGATGAAGAAAAGTGAGTGAATATTTATAATGTTATTTCTGACTTCTGTTAACTCCAACATGGCGGATATATGTATTTGTTTTTCTGAGCGCCGTACTCAGATTATAGCATGGTTTGCTTTTTCCATAAAGCTTTTTTGAAATCTGACACAGCGGTTGCATTAAGGAGAAGTGTATCTAAAGTTCCATGCATAACACTTGCATTTTCATCAACATTTATAATGATAATTTCTGGGGCGACTGGGTAGCCTAGTGGTTAGAGCGTTGGCCTAGTAACCGGAAGGTTGCAAGTTCAAACCCCTGAGCTGACAAGGTACAAATCTGTCATTGATGTGGCTCTCTGCAAAATCACTGGATGTTTTTGGAACGACTGAACATAACACGCCAATGTATACTGAGATTTTTTTAACATAATCGTTTGTGGTGCTTTCGATGTAAAGCCTATTCAAAATCGGACACTGTGGTGGGATTAACAACAAGATTAAAATGGTATAAGATACTTGTATGTTTGAGGAATTTTAATTATGAGATTTCTGTTGTTTTGAATTTTGCGCCCTGCACTTTCACTGGCTGTTGTCATATCGATCCCGTTAACGGGATTTCAGCCCTAAGAAGTTGTTAAAGTAGGGTGACCAGATGTCCCCGTTCACCGGGGACAGTCCCCGTTTTGGTGGCCTGTCCCCGGAAATGTCCCCGTTTTTAACTGTGCGTTAAAAACAGACTGCAAAATGAAATATGTTACTTGGCAAGAAAGACCTGGCAGCAGAGCCTACGGGTTGACTTCTCAATCACGTTGTGCTTGTTTCGTCCAGCAGAGGGGGCTGCTCGCTATAGCAGCTTCATTCACTCTTCTTCTTCTACTAACTACTTGCTCGCGATAGTTTTAGAGAAAACTGCTGTGGAAAACTCGGGCCAGAAGCAAGCGAATCCACAACTTTACCATACATGTCTTTTCAAGCCACGTAAGTTACAATCATTTGAGATACTAGCTAGTGGTGTTATGTCACAATTTATCATATAGATCTGTGATCTGTTCTATAAGGTTTTAAATAGGCTATGCTAGCTAACATTAGCTAGCTACTGTTATGGTAGCTAGGTTAAAAAACGTTCACATGTAAACATGCAGTGGACGGGCTATTTTGAAAATATGATTATATCAAATGAATGCAATTAATTCTGAGAATATTTTTTTGTAGATAACAATTTTAATGGTTTGGCATTATAAGTAGTGTGGAAATATATTGAGAAATGTTCATGGATAACATTAGCAGTGGAGAGGAGGAAGACTGGATAGGAACAAGAGTGAAGGAGATAGAAGAGTTAAGGTAAAGATATGGTGACAGTGTCTGACAATTCATTTTTACAAACAATGTTTATGAAAAAAAAATACAAAAAATGGAGGCAAACAATCAGAATCTATTAACCAAAGTATTTTATCTAATAGTATGCTATTTATTAACACAGATTGGAGAGGAAGGAGAAGGAAACATTAAAGGAGTAAAAAGAGTGAAGCAAGGAGAGTGTAGAAGAGTGAGGTGGAAAGGTGAAGAGAAGGAAAGGAAGACGAGTGAAGAAAAGAGGAGGAGAAAGATTGGAGGAGAAGAAAAAGTGAAGAGTGTAAGTAGAGTGACACAAGGATAGTGAAGAACAGACAGAGGAGATACAATGACTCTTTCCAAGAAACGGAAATACACTTTTTATGACAGACATGATGAGAAAATGTCCATTTATACGCTCAGGTCAAGACGATAGAATGGTTCACTGCACCCTTTGTCATTCCTCTCTTTCAATAGGCAGCCGGAGAAGAACGGCAGTGGTAGAACATCAGCAGACGAAAAAGCACAAAGCCTCTCTGATTGGCTGTGTTGGTTTGCCCTCTGTCACCACATTCTTCAAGAAGGTAGAGACTTCCCAAGAAGAATATGGTTTAGCTGTGGAGGAGGGTGTCTTTGCATACCACACTATGCGACACAATCATAGTTACAGATCTATGGACTGCACAGCACAACTGACACGGAAGCTTTATGAGCCAACGTTTACATGTGCTAGGACAAAATGTGACGCCATAGTGAGTAACGTGTTAGCATCACGTGCTAGGACACAATGTGACGCCATAGTGAGTAACTTGTTAGCATCACGTGCTAGGACAAAATGTAAAGCCATAGTAAGTAGCGTGTTAGCACCATGTGCTAGGACAAAATGTGAAGCCATAGTGAGTAATGTGTTAGCACCATGGGCAACTACTTTGGTAACGCAGGACCTAGACCAGGTTGAATTTGTGTCCCTGGCCATTGATGTGTCCAATCATGAACATGTAAAGCTGCTGCCAGTAGTGGTCAGATATTGTAAGATATATGGTGGAAACACATCTGTGGAAACAAAACTGCTTGATTTTGTTTAATTGAATGGAGAAACAGCAGAGGAAATCGCAGCTGAGGTCCTGGTGGTCATCCAAAAATGTAACCTGGAAAACATTCTCTGCCGACAACAAATACCTTCTTTGGAGGACTGAATAGGCTGGTGGAGGGTCAATGTCCATACCAACCTTGGAGGACTGAATAGGCTGGGGAGGGTCAATGTCCATACCAACCTTAGAGGACTGAATAGGCTGGGGAGGGTCAATGTCCATACCAACCTTAGAGGACTGAATAGGCTGGGGAGGGTCAATGTCCATACCAACCTTAGAGGACTGAATAGGCTGGGGAGGGTCAATGTCCATACCAACCTTAGAGGACTGAATAGGCTGGGGAGGGTCAATGTCCATACCAACCTTAGAGGACTGAATAGGCTGGGGAGGGTCAATGTCCATACCAACCTTAGAGGACTGAATAGGCTGGGGAGGGTCAATGTCCATACCAACCTTAGAGGACTGAATAGGCTGGGGAGGGTCAATGTCCATACCAACCTTAGAGGACTGAATAGGCTAGGGAGGGTCAATGTCCATACCAACCTTAGAGGACTGAATAGGCTGGGGAGGGTCGATGTCCATACCAACCTTAGAGGACTGAATAGGCTGGGGAGGGTCAATGTCCATACCAACCTTAGAGGACTGAATAGGCTGGGGAGGGTCAATGTCCATACCAACCTTAGAGGACTGAATAGGCTGGGGAGGGTCAATGTCCATACCAACCTTGGAGGACTGGATAGGCTGGGGAGGGTCAATGTCCATACCAACCTTAGAGGACTGAATAGGCTGGGGAGGGTCAATGTCCATACCAACCTTAGAGGACTGAATAGGCTGGGGAGGGTCAATGTCCATACCAACCTTAGAGGACTGGATAGGCTGGGGAGGGTCGATGTCCATACCAACCTTAGAGGACTGGATAGGCTGGGGAGGGTCGATGTCCATACCAACCTTAGAGGACTGAATAGGCTGGGGAGGGTCAATGTCCATACCAACCTTAGAGGACTGGATAGGCTGGGGAGGGTCGATGTCCATACCAAAGTTAGAAATGCTCTGCAGTGGGAGGTGATTGGCTGAGGTTGTCCTGCCCACATCATTCATAGCAGCGGGAGGTGATTGGCTGAGGTTGTCCTGCCCACATCATACATAACACGGCCAGAACAGCTTTGGATATGATGTTGAGAACCTGTTCACAAAGGTATTTGGATATGTTCATATTTTCACCGTCAGAAGAGAAAGACTGAAGGGCTTCTGTGAGTTGTTGGCCAGGAGTACCAAAACATTTTAGGACACAGCTATGTTCTCTGGATGTCCATGCTCCCTGCTCTAGAAAGAGTGCTGAAAATGTTTCTTGAAATCCTTTTTTATTTCTGAAGACAAATGCCCTGTTATCCTGCGAACAATGTTCGAAGATCCACTGACTGAACTTTGGCTGGCCTTTGTCCATGGAAACTTGACACGAATTCCGTGACACGATCAAGATGCTTGGAGGCCATGGAGTCCGCTGCTATTCTGAGAAACGTTGAGGAAAAATTGACTGCAAGACGTGATGACAACTTCATTACAGTTTTGGTCAGAGGACTTCTGAGAGAGCTAGAGGACAATGGAGGCATGTCTAAAGAGAGCTTTCTCAAAACATCCCAATCATTCTTCACTATGGCTGTGAACTACTTGCAAGCATGGGGAAAGCACACAGATAATCTAAAAGATTTACATGGTCTCCTTTTAAAAAGGCGTGAAGACATCCAGAAGGCACCAGTCAGTCACACTGCAGGAAAAATGCCCCAATGTGACCATCAATGAGGATGCATTGTGTGACGAGGTTACAGGCCTGCATGAGTTCCTAAAGAGGGGATCGCTTGATGAATGGAAAACATCTGAGACACCTCTTAGTCAGAGATGGAGCACGGTGGTTACCCACTTCAAAGAGAACGACATCCCACACACTAACCTGGCTAGATTAGCGTCTGTTGTCATGTGCTTACCTGGGAGTAATGCACCAGTCGAGAGTATTCTCCCAAACTAATAATATATGGACAGCAGCAAAAAATAGGTTCACTGATCCTAACATCAAGTCCATGCTTATTGTGAAGACAAACTTCAACCTCCCCTGCCAGGAGTTCATGGAGAAGCTGGCCAAAGACAGAGCAATCCTGAAGAAAATACATTCTTCTGAGAAATATACAGATTAGGTTGGTATAAGTATATTATGTAGTTACCAATATCATCAGCATCTTATTTCTTTATTATGTTAAGTATTTCACATGTACTATTGTCTGTTTTTTTCCCAATTTTGCTCATGTTCTCTTCTGTTCTTAGTCTATCCAGACTACCGGGACCACTGAATGGCTGTTCAGATCAGTTCTACCCAGACTACCAGGACCACTGAATGGCTGTTCAGATCAGTTCTACCCAGACTACCAGGAACACTGAATGGCTGTTCAGATCAGTTCTACCCAGACTACCAGGACCACTGAATGGCTGTTCAGATCAGTTCTACCCAGACTACCAGGACCACTGAATGGACAGTTCTGTCTTGTCTATAGTGTTTCTGTAGTATAGTTGTTTTCTCTATCACAATGTGCCTGTTAGACGAAACACATGAAACCGGAATTGTCCCTTAAAAAAAAAAAAATCCTAGATAATAACATTGGATATTTTAATTATATATTGACCGCCGAACTGGAAATGTCCCCGTTTCTCATTCCAGAAATCTGGTCACCTTATGTTAAAGTCGAAGTCGAGTTGCAAGTCATCATATTTGTGACTCATGTCTGACTCAAATCCAAGTCATGTGACTCGAATCCACACCTGGTCTGTATATATCCGGATTTATTTTCAATAATGACAATTCGCACACGACAAAACACTTGCATAATATGGCCGAGCCTAACCGAACAACAGGCTGAATGTTGTCACACTCAATCAGCTGGCAAATTTCACAAACACAAGTTGATTGCGAGGAAATGCTTTGGTCAACTGCCTTCGGTTACATTTGTCTATTTACATATTGTGCATCACCTGCATGGGACAGGAGAATGAAAATACAAGTGACAATTTAGCTAACGAGATTGCAGTACGATAGAAAAGGGGTGTCACTGAGTATTTTTACATGACACTTCCGGACGGATGCTTACCTAAACGTCAGACTGTCAGCATGTTTACCCCGTGGCTATTCAGTCTGAAATAAATCGGTCAAAAAAAAAAAAAAGACTCGAGTCTCTACGAGGAAGGATGTTGACTAAAATTATATTTGCACTTACTTGACCTGTTGCACATGCTGTTGGTCCATTTGATGGTAGGGTTGGAGGAGATTGCGTATCTGCAGGAAAGTGTAGTTTACCCGACTTTATGCTGTAGGTTATGTTAACTTGTTAAACTTACCAGTAATGAAGTGTGCGCTAAAACCCGTTTGTATTTTTGACGCTGGCGTCCAACCACCTCGTTTTACAGCAAGTATCCATGCATCTCGTTGTGCTGCTCCTTTTGGAAAATCTATACACTTTTCATTTCTGTCAATCGGGAACACCCCACCAGCGAACATGAATGTCCAAAGCGTTTTACTCTCTACATGGCCCTTAATGTCCTCATATTACTAGCCTAATTCTAGGAGGTAGCTAGATACTCGTTTTTAGACGTTCTTTAGCTGTTGGTTTACACTCGCACAGGAAGTTTTCTGGGAACAACGGTTGCGGAACACTTTCGTACATCGCTCCTTGAAAACGGTTCCCAACTGAGCGATATCATTTACCGCTATGGCCAAGCTGCAAAGTCAACATTGGCTATATCGTGAAATGTATTGGCTAGAATATGGCTATAAATTAGCCAGAATCAAATATATTTAGAATAGAACTGTATTGTCCCTCAGAATGGTCAATTAGTATTTTTTTAGTGCCAACAATAAAACAAGGACAGGATGTTGTACACAAACGCCTTAATCACACCGATAGTATGTTTACGCAAAATAGTACGCAGCATCATTTGGATATGTGTGCAACAAATGTTCAACATTCACCTTCCGCTACCATTTTTGTCAAGCCGTCTACGCATACATTTTGACGCTTAACTTCGATAAATCCAACGTATACAGAACGCAGTGCAACTGCCTCTCCAACGCAAGGCAAACGCAGTGTTCCATATCATATCCATCACACCAATGCTGTTGCTAAACGTTTCTTAAACAGAAGAAAAATTGAGCGGGAGCTACCTTTATTTGTCCTATAGAAACTCTTGTTTTAGTTGCAAAACGTTTAAACTGTTTTGACTAATAATTACACCCCTGAAATCTCACTGCCATGCTATATTGGATGTAGTTAGCACATTCACCACTACGTGGCATAATTTGACAGGTTTCAGGTAGAACAAAGGCGATGGGTTATGTAAAGTTCAGGAATGTGATTGTACTTGTTCATAATGTTGACATTAAACAGGGAAAATTAAATAAAAACATATATAAAATGAAACACAAAGATTAGATTCTTTGTGGGCATGTGGTGGTCGATGTAATGCCGAGAATGGAAACAGGAGACCATAATCTTTGATCTGGGTTGTTTGATTCAGTTCAATCTACCAATGTGTTCCAGTCACAGCAATACCGTCTGATGTATGCCACCATTTAATACAACTACCCACATGATAGTAGTGTTAAATGGTGTGAGAACGTGACTGAATGTTTAATCTCTTACTGTAACTAATTCCAGCATGCGAAGTGACTTGAATGTTTTCAACAATATGATCTGTAGATTAGCCAGGGGGAATAATAATAACTATATGATCTGTAGATTAGCCAGGGGGAATAATAATAACTATATGATCTGTAGATTAGCCAGGGGGAATAATAATAACTATATGATCTGTAGATTAGCCAGGGGGGAATAATAATAACTATATGATCTGTAGAGCAGCCAGGGGGAATAATAATAACTATATGATCTGTAGAGCAGCCAGGGGGAATAATAATAACTATATGATCTGTAGAGCAGCCAGGGGGAATAATAATAACAACTATGATCTGTAGATTAGCCAGGGGGGAATAATAATAACAACTATGATCTATAGAGCAGCCAGGGGGAATAATAATAACTATATGATCTGTAGATTAGCCAGGGGGAATAATAATAACTATATGATCTGTAGATTAGCCAGGGGGAATAATAATAACAACTATGATCTGTAGATTAGCCAGGGGGAATAATAATAACTATATGATCTGTAGATTAGCCAGGGGGAATAATAATAACTATATGATCTGTAGATTAGCCAAGGGGAATAATAATAACTATATGATCTGTAGATTAGCCAGGGGGAATAATAATAACTATATGATCTGTAGATTAGCCAGGGGGAATAATAATAACTCTATGATCTGTAGATTAGCCAAGGGGAATAATAATAACAACTATGATCTGTAGATTAGCCAGGGGGGAATAATAATAACTATATGATCTGTAGATTAGCCAGGGGGAATAATAATAACTATATGATCTGTAGATTAGCCAGGGGGAATAATAATAACTCAATGATCTGTAGATTAGCCAGGGGGAATAATAATAACTATATGATCTGTAGATTAGCCAGGGGGAATAATAATAACTCAATGATCTGTAGATTAGCCAGGGGGAATAATAATAACTATATGATCTGTAGATTAGCCAGGGGGAATAATAATAACAACTATGATCTGTAGGTTAGCCAGGGGGGAATAATAATAACTATATGATCTGTAGATTAGCCAAGGGGAATAATAATAACTATATGATCTGTAGATTAGCCAGGGGGAATAATAATAACTCTATGATCTGTAGATTAGCCAAGGGGAATAATAATAACTATATGATCTGTAGATTAGCCAGGGGGAATAATAATAACTCTATGATCTGTAGATTAGCCAAGGGGAATAATAATAACTATATGATCTGTAGATTAGCCAGGGGGAATAATAATAACAATATGATCTGTAGATTAGCCAAGGGGAATAATAATAACTATATGATCTGTAGATTAGCCAGGGGGAATAATAATAACTATATGATCTGTAGAGCAGTCAGGGGGAATAATAATAACTATATGATCTGTAGATTAGCCAGGGGGAATAATAATAACTATATGATCTGTAGATTAGCCAGGGGGAATAATAATAACTATATGATCTGTAGATTAGCCAAGGGGAATAATAATAACTATATGATCTGTAGATTAGCCAGGGGGAATAATAATAACAACTATGATCTGTAGATTAGCCAGGGGGGAATAATAATAACTATATGATCTGTAGATTAGCCAGGGGGAATAATAATAACTATATGATCTGTAGATTAGCCAGGGGGAATAATAATAACTCAATGATCTGTAGATTAGCCAGGGGGAATAATAATAACTATATGATCTGTAGATTAGCCAGGGGGAATAATAATAACTATATGATCTGTAGATTAGCCAGGGGGAATAATAATAACAACTATGATCTGTAGATTAGCCGGGGGGGAATAATAATAACAACTATGATCTATAGAGCAGCCAGGGGGAATAATAATAACAACTATGATCTGTAGATTAGCCAGGGGGAATAATAATAACAACTATGATCTGTAGATTAGCCAGGGGGGAATAATAATAACTATATGATCTGTAGATTAGCCAGGGGGAATAATAATAACAACTATGATCTGTAGAGCAGCCAGGGGGAATAATAATAACTATATGATCTGTAGATTAGCCAGGGGGGAATAATAATAACTATATGATCTGTAGATTAGCCAAGGGGAATAATAATAACTATATGATCTGTAGATTAGCCAGGGGGAATAATAATAACTCTATGATCTGTAGATTAGCCAAGGGGGAATAATAATAACTATATGATCTGTAGATTAGCCAGGGGGAATAATAATAACTCTATGATCTGTAGATTAGCCAAGGGGAATAATAATAACTATATGATCTGTAGATTAGCCAGGGGGAATAATAATAACAATATGATCTGTAGATTAGCCAAGGGGAATAATAATAACTATATGATCTGTAGATTAGCCAGGGGGAATAATAATAACTATATGATCTGT
This sequence comes from Oncorhynchus nerka, assembly GCF_034236695.1. NCBI lineage: Eukaryota > Metazoa > Chordata > Actinopteri > Salmoniformes > Salmonidae > Oncorhynchus > Oncorhynchus nerka. The sequence continues at coordinate 90,065,579 of NC_088415.1, forward strand.
AGAGCAGTCAGGGGGAATAATAATAACTATATGATCTGTAGATTAGCCAGGGGGAATAATAATAACTATATGATCTGTAGATTAGCCAGGGGGAATAATAATAACAACTATGATCTGTAGATTAGCCAGGGGAATAATAATAACTATATGATCTGTAGATTAGCCAGGGGGAATAATAATAACAACTATGATCTGTAGATTAACCAGGGGGGAATAATAATAACTATATGATCTGTAGATTAGCCAGGGGGAATAATAATAACAACTATGATCTGTAGATTAGCCAGGGGGAATAATAATAACAACTATGATCTATAGAGCAGCCAGGGGGAATAATAATAACAACTATGATCTGTAGATTAGCCAGGGGGGAATAATAATAACTATATGATCTGTAGATTAGCCAGGGGGAATAATAATAACAACTATGATCTGTAGATTAGCCAGGGGGAATAATAATAACTATATGATCTGTAGATTAGCCAGGGGGAATAATAATAACTATATGATCTGTAGATTAGCCAGGGGGAATAATAATAACTATATGATCTGTAGATTAGCCAGGGGCATAAACACACCTATGAATGGAAGTCACCGTTCCAGACAGAGTTGCATGGCGAGCTCCTTAGTGTCTCATTAGTTTTGTAATCACAAGCAATGTTTTGCATGGACCATTTCCTGAAATTTTTAAAGAAAAAAAAGATATGTTATTTGTGTAAAAACCCAATATGGATGTGATCAGCACAGACAAATCAGGAAATCAATTATTAGACACATAACAGTAATTCATTCTGCAATGAAAATACAAAATAAAACATATTATGACAGATGACCAACCTTGACTGAGGTGCGAGTTCGACCCTTTGTTTACATAGAAGAAATCTTACTCCTCAATGTCTGAGGGCAGAAAAATCATGAATTCCTGATAATTGCACATATTCATTTTAACATTAAGTAGCGTCTTTGTTTGATTGCGTACTAGTTCTATAATAAGAATTTTGAGACATACATGACTCAGAGGCCATCCTCATTTAGGACATTATTTTATTCCACTATTATGTCAATAAAAAATAGAGAAGTGAACACACTTGTTCTCGTGATTGTCTGAGCATAGTTAGTGTACACAATTCTTTAACAAAATGGAACTGGACATTGAATTCCAAAAAAAAAACAACCCACACTTCACTAAAACCACGGACATGATGGTAGGATTGTCTAGCATTTAAAAAACTGCAGAAGAATGACATGTAAACAATGAATAAGAGCAGATTTTAGGCTCTAGTTGAAAAGCCAACATAAAAATGAAAAACAATCTCAAGGTTTAAAAGGAAATACAGAATGTTTGCCTCTGGGGCCAAATGGGGTCCCCTTAAATGTACAGAAATATTGCTCATCGATCACCTGATTGGACAGGAAAGGTGCACGCCTCTCCACGACACGGGTAGAAGCATATTGTTAATTGAAACTAAGGGTTTTATGTGGTTTCATGAGTTAAGAAATGGACTAACGTTCTATCGTATGAACTGTACAGCCTCTTTAAGCAATGTGGAATGACTGGGAGTTACTGGACCCAGCAATGCCAACTGAAAAGGAGACCTCTTCAGTGGAATGTCACACGTGAACCTTTGACACAAATAAGATAATCATTACTCATAATTAAATTGCATTCCATTTCAAATTCTTGGCCTGACAAAGATACTGAGAAAGCACTAGGAGTTGAGTTTTTTCATGCTATTATAGTTGTTCCTTTCAAATGAATATACACTAGTGTTTTATTACATACAGCAGGCATCTGCTTAAAAACGGATCCCTTTTAGAATTAAAATATGTTCTGAAAAACATAATTTTTTTTGAAAGTTGAGAAACAGCTTGTAGTGAGGGAATAGGGAGGGGGGAAAAAATAACTTAAAAACAGTCTTATGAGTGCTATAATAACAACTATGATAGATTGTCATGTGCACATTACATTACGTGTAGGTGTGGGATACAGGCTTCAGTTTGTAGCCCATTTCCCCCCCCCCCCCATCTCCTCAGAAAAAGGCCGGGTTTGTAGCCCCCCCCCACCTCAGAAAAAGGCCGGGTTTGTAGCCCCCCACCTCAGAAAAAGGCCGGGTTTGTAGCCCCATCTCCTCAGAAAAAGGCCGGGTTTGTAGCCCCCATCCCTCAGAAAAAGGCCGGGTTTGTAGCCCATTCCCCCCCCACCTCAGAAAAAGGCCGGGTTTGTGTGCTCGATGACGCAGCGCTTGCAGTGGCGCTTCACGAATCGCAGTGCGTCCAGTGGTGCGTCGCAGTCCTGCACGTTGAGCAGCTGCAGGTCGAAGCAGTTGGCCGCCACCACTTGCAGCCCGCGGCCCGTGATGCTCTCGCACGACTTGAGGCTCAGACGCTTCAGATTGAAGCAGTTGAGCGCCAGCAGTTCCAGGCCTGCATCCGACACCAGCGGACACTTTCCAATGTCCAGCGACTTCAGCTTGGGGCAACTCTTGGCCAGGTACTCCAGGCCGTGGTCCGTGAGGCCCTCGCAGCCCCGCGCGTTCAGGTATCGCAGCCGTGAGCAATACTTAGCGACATACCGAACCCCGACGTCAGTGATCTTTCCACAATGCGCCACGCTCAAGTAGCGCAACCGGCCTTCGAGCTTGGCGATCTCGCGCAGGCCGAAGTCGCTGACATAGCGGCAGTCGCTGACGCTGAGCTCGCGCACGGCGGGGCAGTAGATGACCAGGTAGCGAAGGCCCTCGTCGGTGAGGCGCATGCAGCGCCGCAGGTAGAGGTGGGTAAGCTGGGTGCAGTGGGCGGCGATGGTGTGCAGGCCTTCGTCCTCCAGGGCCAAGCAGTCAGTCATGTCCAGGTAGCGGATGGAGATCTGCTGTCCATGCATTGGCGATAGTTTGAGGGAGACCTCCCGCGTCAGACTGATGCAGGTCACCTTGGAGCAGCCTTGAGAGAGAAGAGAGAGAGAGAAGAGAGAGGGAATGTAGTATTTAGGTGTATTCAGGATTTAGAGAGCGTATCAAAACTACCAACAACAAACAAAACAAAAGTGAAATACAGTCGACCACAGAACCCTTTTTTTTTAAACAGTCCCAACATTCAGAGCATAGCTACTTTCTTAAGGCCCACTAATTACATTTTATGGAATTCCATGTCCTGACCATTCTACTCCCGTTTGTTTTAATTCCCAGAGCGATATTAAAACCAGAAGTCATGAGCATTGAGATCTGCTACTGATCTACAAATGGAAAGCAGCACGGCACTCCATCTTAGAGGGGGGGGGGGGGATTAAATGTAAAAACACAACGGATAGTAGTGGACACGTCTGGGTTTTCTGGTTCCACGCTTTTTTTTCCCACGAAAACATGCCGGATGTTTTTAATTGTGACTGGCCACAGCCTTTCTTCTTTCACCAGGCCATCCCTTCCTGAAAAACATTATGTTGAGTTGAGCACCTTTTATAAGGCTTCTCTTTCCTTCTCCTATAACCTCTCTCCTCTCTGATACGGCAGGGTAGCCTAGTGGTTAGAGCGTTGGACTAGTAACCGGAAGGTTGCAAGTTCAAACCCCCAAGCTGGCAATGTACAAATCTGTTGTTCTGCACCTGAACAGGCAGTTAACCCACTGTTCCTAGGCCGTCATTGAAAATAAGAATTTGTTCTTAACTGACTTGCCAAGTTAAATAAAGGTAAAAAAAAATAAAAAATAAAAAATGTGCAGATGCCCAGTTGAGAGTAAAAGGAAGCAAGGTACAACAGCTCTGAGATAGCAAGAAGAACGATTCGGGAAAGTGCTGAGCTGCCAGATAGGTTAGTTGATGGTCTTGCCTTTCGGGGGGGGGTGTATGAAAGCTATGAAGTGGATGGAATGGTTTTGGAAACATCTGAGATGTGTTACTCCACTTTTGTTTCTGAACATTTTTGTTCCATTTGAGGCCTAATGAACAGAACCCAGATTCCTTCAACAGAGGGAACTCCAGCAGACCTATGACACGCACCGGGACGGCAACAATCTACCCCGGCAGGAAGAAGGGCACAGGAAGTGGGAAATAAAACACCAGGAAAGAGACTGAAGTCGCATTCCATTCAGTATGCAGTGAGCGTGTAGAGAGAGAAATACTGTGGAGAACAACACTGGGCTCTGGACAGCTTGTACCACAGAGAACATAGGACGTTTGTTGGGTTGTCTCAGCAGGGTCAAATACATACTGGTATACATGTAACATTTGTGGTGCACTTATCTTGACATTTGCACTTTTAGGAGTATTCCATTGGTTCGTTCCATTGTGCCAGGAAAACTAGTGATTGAAAGTATTACATAATGACATTCGACACACAGTACGTATTTTCCCCTAGGTCTGCAAAGCTGGGTTGACTTGGACATGGTGTTAACTCAACGAGGCCCTTTTTCACAGTGCTAGTCAAATTAGGGTTGTGTTATAAGCCTACATGCATTTTGACTAATCTTTCATAGATTAGTCATTTGACTCATGTCAGGTTTTCAGCATGGGAAATAATACTAACATATGAACGCATTATTCAAAGAGTAGGTCTTTGAAGAGATGAGAGAAGGACATTCCAGAACATTGTGATCCTGTAAGTCCGACATGTTGTAATGTAAACAGAGATAACGCCGGGGGGTTCCTGGGAGTGGGAGGGACAGTCAGAAGTAGTATTCATTACTGCCGGCCCCTGGTTCCTGAAGAACAGGAGAGCTAGGTCATAGGTCATACTTTAGGAATGTACCACCTTACTTACACAAGGTTGCTCTGGTTTGTCTTCTTTAAAATAACAACTCACAAGTTGTTTCAATGTATCCCTTCTGTACCCGGGAAATTAGTGCATAGAGGTGGCCTTGCTGTATGGGAGACTACCTCTCCAAGAGGAGAGTTGGCACCTTAGATACATTAGACACCATAATGATTTCTGTATGGGAGACTACCTCTCCAAGAGGAGAGTTGGCACCTTAGATACATTAGTCACCATAATATCTCTGAGCAGCAGTTTTTTCTATTTTAAATTTAAGGCAGCAGGAGGCTAAGTGTACTTTTCTTTCTTTCACTCACAGTTTTTTCTTTGTGGCACTGATTCTGCTGACTGCGGGTATTGGTCTACTTGTGATAACTGATATGTGGTGAGGGTTTTTTCCCTACTGAACCTAGTGAATACACTTGACATTAAGTCTGCTAAATGATTAAAATGTTCAATGTAGATGTTTACCTGAAACGTCTAGATGCTCCAGGTTGGGGCAGCGCGACACCACCTCGAACACGGCGTCATTGGACACGTTATAGCAGCCCGCCACCTCCAGGCGGCGCAGCTCGGGGCAGCACTGGGCCACCGTGAGCAGACCGCGGTCCGTCAACCTCCGGCACCCGCTCGCCACAAGGGTCTCCAGCATCAGGCACACGTTGGGCGTGTCCTGGCAGAGGCGCCGCGTCAGTACCCGCAACGCCCGGTCGACGTGGAGCACGTCCCCCGTCAGCCGGATGCTCCGCCACAGCCGGGGATCCCACGCCAGGTTGTACCAGCGGCGGCAGACGCGGGCACAACGGCACAGCTGGTTGGTGGGCAGGCGGGCAAAGACGTCCAGGAAGATCTGGTCCGGCAAGAGGTCGATGGGCACCGATGCCCCCTGGTGGTGGTCCCGGGTGGCGCGGCGGCGCGAGTGGGTGGCGGAGAAGAAAGGGGGAGGGGAGGTGGCGTGCACCATGGCAACCGTCTCAGAGGAGGAGGTGGAGGAGGAGCTGTTGAAGGGGGCCGACAGGGGGAGGAGAGGAGAGAGAGGGTGGAGGTGAGGAGGAAGGATGAGAGCAGGGCTGGGGGTGCTCAATGTCCGCATGCTCAGGTCCGAATCTGAGTGGGAGCGAAGGAGAGAAAGAAAGAGAGAGAGAGAGAGAGAGCGAGTTAATTGTTGCCTCTGTGTGTGTGAAACAACATACTGTCAGGTGACCAATAGGAATGACTCTCTTTGTTCTCTGTGGCATCAAATTCAAGTTGACCTCGACAGCAGGGCTGACTTTAGTAAGAAAAAACATACTGCAACCATCAAATAAACTAAATAATCACCCATAATGATTACATCAGGGATGGCTGCTGTACACATTGTGCCCAGATAACCACTGTAGACCATGTGAACCATGAATCAAAATGAATTATTTCCTACGAACCATGAATCAAAATGAATTATTTCCTACGAACCATGAATCAAAATGAATTATTTCCTACGAACCATGAATCAAAATGTATTACATCCTACAAACCATGAATCAAAATGAATTATATCCTACAAACCATGAATCAAAATGAATTATTTCCTATGAACCATGAATCAAAATGAATTATTTCCTATGAACCATGAATCAAAATGAATTATTTCCTATGAACCATGAATCAAAATGAATTGTTTCCTACGAACCATGAATCAAAATGAATTATTTCCTACGAACCATGAATCAAAATGAATTATTTCCTACAAACCATGAATCAAAATGAATTATTTTCTACATTTTTAAACCATGTTTGGGTAATTTGCACTACAGCAAATGAGGTATGAAAACAGACAGGTCCCGTCTATTATAGCGGTGGGCCTGAACTCTGCAGCGTTCCTTCAACAGTCATGTCTATCTCTGTTACAAGACATCCTTGAAAGTACTTTCCCCCCAATGATCACTTACATAACTCTAATGACTTCAATGATGAGTTATGTCTAATTTGGTTAGTTATACATTGTTTAAATGGTCATGCCAAAGATGTCTATAAATCAGTCTGTCTGATTGAGGTACTATAATTACTGTCTGTCTGTCTGTCTGATTGAGGTACTATAATTACTGTCTGTCTGTCTGTCTGTCTGTGTCTAATTGAGGTACTATAATTACTGTCTGTCTGTCTGTGTCTAATTGAGGTACTATAATTACTGTCTGTCTGTCTGTCTGTCTGTCTGTGGTACTATAATTAGTCTATCTGAATATCTGTCTGTCAGATGCTATACTACAGGACTGTTTTGCTAGCACAGACTGGAATATGTTCCGTGATTCTTCCAAATGGCATTGAGGAGTACACCACATCAGTCACTGGCTTTATCAATAAGTGCATCGAGGATGTCGTCCCCACAGTGACTGTACGTACATACCCCAATCAGAAGCCATGGATTACAGGCAACATTCGCACAGAGCTAAAGGGTAGAGCTGCCGCTTTCAAGGAGCGGGACTTTAACCTGGAAGCTTATAAGAAATCCCGCTATGCCCTCCAACGAACCAACAAACAAGCAAAGCATCAATACAGGACTAAGATCGAATCGTACTACACCGGCTCCGACGCTCATCGGATTTGGCAGGGCTTGAAAACTATTACAGACTATAAAGGGAAGCAGAGCTGCGAGCTGGCCAGTGACACGAGTCTACCAGACGAGCTAAATAACATTGATGCTCGCTTCGAGGCAAGTAACACTGAAACATGCATGAGAGCACCAGCTGTTCTGGAAGACTGTGATCATGGTCTCCGCAGCCGATGTGAGTAAGACTTTCAAACAGTTCAACATTCACAAGGCCGCAGGGCCAGACGGATTACCAGGACGTGTATTCCGAGCATGCGCTGACCAACTGGCAAGTGTCTTCACTGACATTTTCAACCTCTCCCTGTCTGAGTCTGTAAAACCAACATGTTTCAAGCAGACCACCATATTCCCTGTGCCCAAGAACACTAAGGTAACCTGCCTAAATGACTACCGACCCGTAGCACTCACGTCTGTAGCCATGAACTGCTTTGTAAGGCTGGTCATGGCTCACATCAACACCATTATCCCAGAAACCCTAGACCCACTCCAATTTGAATACCGTACCAACAGATCCACAGATGATGCCCTCTCAATCGCACTCCACACTGCCCTTTCCCACCTGGACAAAAGGAACACCTATGTGAGAATGCTTTTCATTGACTACAGCTCAGCGTTCAACACCATAGTGCCCTCAAAGCTCATCAATAAGATAAAGACCCGGGGACTAAACACCTCCCTCTGCAACTGGATCCTGGACATCCTGACAGGCCGCCCCCAGGTGGTAAGGGTAGGTAACAACACATCCGCCACAGTGATCCTCAACACTGGGGCCCCTCAGGGGTGCGTGCTCAGTCCCCTCCTGTACTCCCTGTTCACTCGTGACTACACGGCCAGGCACAACTCCAACACCATCATTAAGTTTGCTGATGACACAACAGTGGTAGGCCTGATCACCAACAACGATGAGACAGCCTATAGGGAAGAGGTCAGAGACCTGACCGTGTGGTGCCAGGACAACAACCTCTCCCTCAACGTGATCAAGACAAAGGAGATGATTGTGGACTACAAGAAAATTAGGACCAAGCACGCCCCCATTCTCATCAACGGGGGCTATAGTGGAGCAGGTTGTTGTCGTCCACATCACCAACAAACTAACATGGTCCAAGCATACCAAGACAGTCGTGAAGAGGGTACGACAAAACATATTCCCCATCAGGAGACTGAAAAGATTTGGCATGGGTCCTTAGATCCTCAAAAGGTTTTACAGCTGCACAGAGCATCCTGACGGGTTGCATTACTGCCTGGTATGGCAACTGCTCAGTCTCCGACTGCAAGGCACTACAGAGGGTAGTGCGTACGGCCCAGTACATTACCGGGGCCAAGCTTCCTGCCATCCAGGACCTCTATACTAGGCGGAGTCAGAGGAATGCTTTAAAAATTGTCAAAGACTCCAGCTACCCCAGTCATACTGTTCACTCTGCTACCGCACGGCAAGCGGTACCGGAGCACCAAGTCTAGGTCCAAGGGGCTCCTAAATAGCTTCTACCCCAAGCCATAAGACTCCTGAACAGCTAATCAAATGGCTTCCCAGACTATTTGCAAAGCCCCCCCCTACCCCCCCCCGCCACGTCTGTCTGATTGAGGTACTATAATTACTGTCTGTCTGTCTGTCTGTCTGATTGAGGTACTATAATTACAGTCTGTCTGTCTGTCTGATCGAGGTAATATAATTACTGTCTGTCTGTCTGTCTGTCTGATCGAGGTAATATAATTACAGTCTGTCTGTCTGTCTGTCTGATTGAGGTACTATAATTACAGTCTGTCTGTCTGTCTGATTGAGGTACTATAATTACTGTCTGTCTGTCTGTCTGTCTGTCTGTCTGTCTGATTGAGGTACTATAATTACTGTCTGTCTGTCTGTCTGTCTGATCGAGGTACTATAATTACAGTCTGTCTGTCTGTCTGTCTGTCTGTCTGTCTGTCTGTCTGATTGAGGTACTATAATTACTGTCTGTCTGTCTGTCTGATTGAGGTAATATAATTACTGTCTGTCTGTCTGTCTGTCTGATTGAGGTACTATAATTACAGTCTGTCTGTCTGTCTGTCTGTCTGTGTGTCTGATTGAGGTCCTATAATTACTGTCTGTCTGTCTGTCTGATTGAGGTAATATAATTACAGTCTGTCTGTCTGTCTGATTGAGGTACTATAATTACTGTCTGTCTGTCTGTCTGATTGAGGTAATATAATTACTGTCTGTCTGTCTGTCTGTCTGATTGAGGTACTATAATTACTGTCTGTCTGTCTGATTGAGGTACTATAATTACAGTCTGTCTGTCTGTCTGATTGAGGTACTATAATTACTGTCTGTCTGTCTGTCTGTCTCTCTGTCTGTCTGATTGAGGTACTATAATTACAGTCTGTCTGTCTGTCTGTCTGATTGAGGTACTATAATTACTGTCTGTCTGTCTGTCTGTCTGTCTGTCTGTCTGTCTGTCTGTCTGTCTGATTGAGGTACTATAATTACAGTCCGTCGGTCTGTCTGTCTGTCTGTCTGTCTGTCTGTCTGTCTGATTGAGGTACTATAATTACAGTCTGTCTGTCTGTCTGATTGAGGTACTATAATTACAGTCTGTCTGTCTGTCTGTCTGTCTGTCTGTCTGTCTGTCTGATTGAGGTACTATAATTACAGTCCGTCGGTCTGTCTTTTCTATCTGTCAGTCAGTATGTCTTTCTAATACATTAACTCAACCAACTTGTGTTTCGAGGGGTTTAACGAAAAGCACAAAGTGTTTTCACTCGCATGGACTTTTTCTACGTGTCAGATGTTTGGTGGATGTTTTTCTGCATGTACATGAAATTTGACCACTTGCTATTTTTGATATTGGAGTAGGCTATCCTCAAGCCATTCTCAACACACCACGGTTTTCACCAACCATAAACACACCATGGTGTTCACCAACCATAAACACACCATGGTGTTCACCAACCATACACACACCATGGTGTTCACCAACCATAAACACACCACGGTGTTCACCAGCCATAAACACACCATGGTGTTCACCAGCCATAAACACACCATGGTGTTCACCAACCATAAACACACCATGGTGTTCACCAACCATAAACACACCATGGTGTTCACCAACCATAAACACACCATGGTGTTCACCAACCATAAACACACCACGGTGTTCACCAGCCATAAACACACCATGGTGTTCACCAACCATAAACACACCACGGTGTTCACCAACCATAAACACACCATGGTGTTCACCAGCCTCAAAACACACCATGGTGTTCACCAACCATAAACACACCATGGTGTTCACCAGCCTCAAAACACACCATGGTGTTCACCAACCATAAACACACCATGGTGTTCACCAACCATAAACACACCACGGTGTTCACCAACCATAAACACACCATGGTGTTCACCAACCATAAACACACCACGGTGTTCACCAACCATAAACACACCATGGTGTTCACCAGCCTCAAAACACACCATGGTGTTCACCAACCATAAACACACCATGGTGTTCACCAACCATAAACACACCATGGTGTTCACCAACCATAAACACACCATGGTGTTCACCAGCCTCAAAACAAGTTCAAGGTCCATTTATGTGAATATACTATTATAGCCACAGCAATAAGAACCAAAATCTTCCCTTTTTTTCATTTTGTCATGGAGATTAGTATTCCAGACCCTTCTGAGGTTTATCCCCACACTCTGATGAAGAACACAGGCCTCGAAATGTCAAGTTCAGCCAGACTGAAACTAACAAAATGGCCTCGACATGTCAAGTTCCTCCAGACTGAAACTAACAAAATGGCCTCGAAATGTCAAGTTCCTCCAGACTGAAAAAAACAAAATGGCCTCAGTAGCAACATGTTTTTTATTTTCTCCAATTAGACCAACAACTATCTTTTTTTGCAATCTTGAATAAAGATTCATTCCACCAAATCCAACACCAGAATCGCTGCATAGATAGAACAAGAATACTCCAATGACCTGGCGTGACCTTCTCCTTGAACCAGGCCAAGCATTCCACGCCGAACAAGAAGTGCCGTGTAGCGCTGCGATACAGTCTTTTGTGTTAGTTCAGTAAATGACCCGAAACAACAATGTAACCAACAATTGCATTGTTTCAGTCCTTTCATTTTGATCATGAATAGAGGACGTAGTAGGGGTGGACTGGACAGGTCATTTAGGTGCAACAGACCAGGAGTAAAGTCTTAATCAAACATTGTGGAGAAAGAAAACAAAACTTGATCAAACACATAAGCTACTGTACATGTTCTACTTTGACAGAAGAAATATTGTGGCGCACGTCTATTGTTTTGGTCCTATTAAGTATTAGTGAGTTTTTATTTGGTCTCATTTGACGCAAGCGCAGCTTATAGGGGCAGCTAAAGACAAGAACGGGACTGGACCTTCTCAAGCCCAGCTTATAGGGGCAGCTAAAGACAAGAACGGGACTGGACCTTCTCAAGCCCAGCTTATAGGGGCAGCTAAAGACAAGAACGGGACTGGACCTTCTCAAGCGCAGCTTATAGGGGCAGCTAAAGACAAGAACGGGACTGGACCTTCTCAAACCCAGCTTATAGGGGCAGCTAAAGACAAGAACGGGACTGGACCTTCTCAAACCCAGCTTATAGGGGCAGCTAAAGACAAGAACGGGACTGAACCTTCTCAAACCCAGCTTATAGGGGCAGCTAAAGACAAGAACGGGACTGGACCTTCTCAAACCCAGCTTATAGGGGCAGCTAAAGACAAGAACGGGACTGGACCTTCTCAAACCCAATTGGTTTGAATACTCCTAAGGTGATTTTGAGAAAAAGGCGTCTCCTTTGAGATATATTTAAAAAACAAAAAACAATAACCAGTTTTATTGATCTCAAAAGACCGTCAGTTGAGAATGCGAAAGAATGTCATTCTCTCAACCAGCACGGAAGGTGTGGGAGTCCTGCAAACACTGCAAACTTAATCTAAGGCTAGTCGACCATGTCCCCGTATAGATAGTTTGTAACTACACTGTGTGATCACTGTGGCCCTTTCACTGTGTGATGACTGTGGCCCTTTCACTGTGTGATGACTGTGGCCCGTTCACTGTGTGATGACTGTGGCCCTCTCACTGTGTGATGACTGTGGCCCGTTCACTGTGTGATGACTGTGGCCCGTTCACTGTGTGATGACTGTGGCCCTTTATCTACACTGTGTGATGACTGTGGCCCTGTGATGACTGTGGCCCTTTCACTGTGTGATGACTGTGGCCCTTTCACTGTGTGATGACTGTGGCCCTTTCACTGTGTGATGACTGTGGTCCTTTCACTGTGTGATGACTGTGGCCCGTTCACTGTGTGATGACTGTGGCCCTTTCACTGTGTGATGACTGTGGCCCGTTCACTATGTGATGACTGTGGCCCTTTCACTGTGTGATGACTGTGGCCCTTTCACTGTGTGATGACTGTGGCCCGTTCACTGTGTGATGACTGTGGCCCGTTCACTGTGTGATGACTGTGGCCCTTTATCTACACTGTGTGATGACTGTGGCCCTTTCACTGTGTGATGACTGTGGCCCTTTCACTGTGTGATGACTGTGGCCCTTTCACTGTGTGATGACTGTGGCCCTTTCACTGTGTGATGACTGTGGCCCTTTCACTGTGTGATGACTGTGGCCCTTTCACTGTGTGGTGACTGTGGCCCTTTAGCTACACTGTGGCCCTTTCACCATTCATCATTTTAACCCTCAATAGTCAAGTTCAGGATCTGGTTAGAGGGTAAGGTAGAATATATCCTAGATCTGTGCTTGTGAAAAGCCTTCAATGAGCGTCAGCCAAGTTGTTGCTTTACAGAGCAAAACATATGACACTTGTCAACAAAAAAAAAAAGAAGGTACTTCTGAGCTCATTAAAAAGTAAGAACGATACATCTGTTGACCAACCGTCTCTTGAAGATTGAGAAATAAAGGACAATATCATGTGATATATCTACAATATGGCAATCAGAGCACTCAATGACAATGGAGCAAAGAAATATGGACTCTTTCATCTCACGAGAGCATTAACAGTAATTACTCCAAAATACGAGAAGCAACTGAGATTGCAAGTTTATCTCACATACGGAACCCGTTGTTGAAGTCTGGAAAGAATCTTTCCCCCTCTTTGAAAGTCGAAAATGAGATGTCTTGAGCGCGGGGCCAAAGCTACACAACTATTCGGTGGGCTCCTCGAGTCCTGTCGTGAAGGTGAGTTAAGAAGAGGTCAAGCCTGTTGTTGACTTTCAACAAGTTTCCATGGAGGTGTGTGGTCAGCAGAAGTTATACTCCAAGCATTGGATGGGTGTAAGCATGGGCTATAGAGGGAGTTGTTCCACTCCTTTCTTCCCGACAGCCGTTTCCTTTAAAGGGTTAATCCTTTAATCCACAAAAGGAGATGAAGAAGTACACATTTAGGTAGAACGGACAGAGAATTGGCACGCAGGACATGTCATTCTTACAGACCTAGGACGTCACACTAACTTTAGACCTACTACAGTGTATATAGGAACTAAAACACTATTTTTCTTTTTTTTTAACCTTTATTTAACTAGGCAAGTCAGTTAAGAACAAATTCTTATTTTCAATGACAGCCTAGGAACAGTGGGTTAACTGCCTGTTCAGGGGCAGAACGACAGATTTGTACCTTGTCAGCTCAGGGATTTGAACATGCAACCTTTTGGTTACTAGTCCAATGCTTTGGGGGTGGGTTAACTGCCTGTTCAGGGGCAGAACAACAGATTTGTACCTTGTCAGCTCGGGGATTTGAACTTCCAAACTTTCGGTTACTAGTCCAACGCTCTAACCACTAGGCTACCCTGCCGCCCCATATTATTCCCTCTGTTTGGTGCTTTATAATGTCCAAAAGGGTAGGCCTATCCATAACGGGATAGTCCTCGTATGTTTGGCGTCTCCCCCTCTCTTGCTCTCTCTCACTCACTTCATCTCTGTTTCTATATCTCTCTCTCCTCTCTCTCTGGTGTCTTTGAACAAAATTCAAAGCTACCCTTCTGACATACCTCCAGCCCTGACAATCATGATCACTTTCCTCGGCAACTCTAAGGTCTAATAGCCTATTGAGTTTCACTAGAAATGCTTCATATGTTTTGCTTAAAGAGAAACAGACAGTGATTTCACAGGTCGTTATTCACACAGGCTTGACCCATTGGTTTCTATGGTAACCTGACTCACCACGGCACCCGGGCTAACAGGCTAGTAGGAGACTCACCACGGCACCAAGGCTAACAGGCTAGTAGGAGACTCACCACGGCACCCTGGCTAACAGGCTAGTAGGAGACTCACCACGGCGCCAAGGCTAACAGGCTAGTAGGAGACTCACCACGGCACCCTGGCTAACAGGCTAGTAGGAGACTCACCACAGCACCAAGGCTAACAGGCTAGTAGGAGACTCACCACGGCACCCTGGCTAACAGGCTAGTAGGAGACTCACCACGGCACCAAGGCTAACAGGCTAGTAGGAGACTCACCACGGCACCCTGGCTAACAGGCTAGTAGGAGACTCACCACAGCGCCAAGGCTAACAGGCTAGTAGGAGACTCACCACGGCACCCTGGCTAACAGGCTAGTAGGAGACTCACCACAGCACCAAGGCTAACAGGCTAGTAGGAGACTCACCACGGCACCCTGGCTAACAGGCTAGTAGGAGACTCACCACAGCACCAAGGCTAACAGGCTAGTAGGAGACTCACCACAGCACCAAGGCTAACAGGCTAGTAGGAGACTCACCACAGCACCAAGGCTAACAGGCTAGTAGGAGACTCACCACGGCACCCTGGCTAACAGGCTAGTAGGAGACTCACCACGGCACCCTGGCTAACAGGCTAGTAGGAGACTCACCACAGCACCAAGGCTAACAGGCTAGTAGGAGACTCACCACAGCACCAAGGCTAACAGGCTAGTAGGAGACTCACCACAGCACCAAGGCTAACAGGCTAGTAGGAGACTCACCACAGCACCAAGGCTAACAGGCTAGTAGGAAACTCACCACAGCACCAAGGCTAACAGGCTAGTAGGAGAGACCTGTATCCTAGAAACATACTGTTCTCATAAGAAACGAATTGACTGTTTGGTGGTGTCACAATGGAAAAGCAAGCGCTTGGAGGGAAATGACCCGTCTCAGAAGTCTGATTTCTTTTATCCTGTTCTCAACATGCAATCGCCCTGCCTTCAGCTTTTCCTCTTTTTTTTTTTTAAGTACACTAAGCGTTATGTACTTTTATTTTGGTTTTCAGACAGAACAAAACATATCTGTATACAAAGAAAACAAACAACTTAACATTCCTCAGTCATAGACCCACTAGATCAGGGGTGTCCAACTCATTCCGTGGAGGGCCTAGTGTCTGCCGGGTTTTGGGTTTTTCCTTTCAATTAAGACCTAGGCAACCAACTAGCGACCTTAATTCATCAATAACAAATTTGTGTTTAAACCCGCAGACACTCATCCCTCTGTGGAATAAGTTTGACACGTGCACTAAACTAAACATGACGTTGGCGGGTACTTAATGCCCAACCTTCAACATAAAAAAAGTAAACTGCCCAGAAGCTAGGATGGATATGCATATAATTGGAAGATGTGGATAGAAAACACTCTAAAGTTTCTAAAACTGTTAAAAGTGTGTCTGTGAGTATAACAGAACTGATATTGCAGGCGAAACCCTGAGGACAAACCATCCCTCCCCCAAAACAAATGTTCAGCCTACCACTGTTTTCAATGGCTGTCACTTTTATAAGGCAAAATCCTCCCAGATTGCAGTTCCTAGGGCTTCCACTAGATGGCAACCGTCTTTAGAAAGAGTTTCATGCTGGTTTTTGGAAAAATTAGCCAGAAATAGTAGTTTTTCTAGGTGGCTCCCATTTTGGCTGTAGTGTTTCCAAGCGCGTGGAAGAGAGCGCGTTTTTTTGTATTTTTCTCCGGTAAAGACAATAACGTTTCTCAGTCTTAAATTGTATCGTTTATTTACATATTAGGGTACCTAAGGTTTGATTATAAACATTGTTTGACTTGTTTGGAATGGTTTATTAGTAACGTTGGGGACTCATTTTGTATGCATTTTGATGCCAGCTAAATGGTGTTTTTATGGATATAAAGAAGGACTTTATCAAACAAAAGGACCATTTGTGATGTATTTGGGACCTTTTGGAGTGCCAACAGAAGAAGATCAAAGGCAAGGCATTCATTATATCGCTATTTCTGACTTTCATGGCACACCTGCCTGGTTGAAATATGTTTTCATGCTTTTGTATGCAGGGCGCTGTCCTCAGATAATCGCATGGTGTGCTTTCGCCGTAAAGCCTTTTTGAAATCTGACACAGCGACTGAATTAACAAGAAGTTAAGCCTTATTTTGATGTATTACACTTGTGATTTTATGATATAATTATGTAGTTAAAATTTCGCACTCTGCAATTTCACCGGATGTCCCACCTGCCCATAAGAAGTTGATGATGGAGGATAATTTGATTTCCAATTAAGTATTTTTTTTCTTTAATTGATTGATGAGAAAAGTATGGTCCAACCCTTTGGGTATATCACCGTACCCTTGAAATATGCAGATTAAAATGAAACTTACAGTGTAAAACATCTGACAGCCATCTTTCTAACTCTGCCCATAACTTTAGGACTTCATAGCACTCCCAGAAGGCATGAATCATTGAGTCATTGTTAGTTTTACACTTACGACATGACTCTGCCTTTGTGCTGTTGAATTTGTGAATTTTGTATGATACATTCTGTACATTAGTACAGTAGGGGGAGTGAACCAGGGCAGAGTTTGATCCAGTAGGGGGAGTGAACCAGGGCAGAGTTTGATCCAGTAAGGGGAGTGAACCAGGGCAGAGTTTGATCCAGTAGGGGGAGTGAACCAGGGCAGAGTTTGATCCAGTAGGGGGAGTGAACCAGGGCAGAGTTTGATCCAGTAAGGGGAGTGAACCAGGGCAGAGTTTGATCCAGTAGGGGGAGTGAACTAGGGCAGAGTTTGATCCAGTAAGGGGAGTGAACCAGGGCAGAGTTTGATCCAGTAGGGGGAGTGAACCAGGGCAGAGTTTGATCCAGTAGGGGGAGTGAACCAGGGCAGAGTTTGATCCAGTAGGGGGAGTGAACCAGGGCACAGTGAATGCACTCCAGGTAGCAAGTTGATGAACTGGAACTCATGTCGATGTCTACAGTGTTTCCGATCTTACTTGCACACACACAGACAGAGAGAGAGAGAGAGAGAGAGAGAGAGAGACAGAGAGACAGAGAGACAGAGAGAGAGAGAGAGAGAGAGAGAGAGATAGAGTGAGCGATAGAGAGAGAGAGAGAGAGAGAGAGAGAATTACAAGAAGAACCCCAAGAGCTCCGGCAGCCGGCGAGGACCGGCGAGGACCGGCGAGGACCGGCCTGCCTCGCATGAGAAGCACAGAAGGCATTTTAATTAGAGCAAGGTGCCCCGCTGGCGGCCACACAGCAAATGGCAGCAGCCCCAGCAGGCTCGCTGAAGAAAGACGAAGGGACTGCCAGCTAGCTGCTAGTTTGTCTGGGAGAGGGGGATGGGAGAAAGGGAAGAGGGAGGGAGGATGGATGTATAAGAAGAGGGGATGGATGAATAAGAAGAGGGGATGGATGAATAAGAAGAGGAAAGGTGTGGATGAATGAAAAGAGGGAGGGAGGATGGATGAATGAGAAGAGGGAGTGGGATGGATAAATAAGAAGAGGAAAGGTGTGGATGAATGAAAAGAGGGAGGGAGGATGGATGAATAAGAAGAGGGGATGGATGAATAAGAAGAGGAAAGGTGTGGATGAATGAAAAGAGGGAGGGAGGATGGATGAATGAGAAGAGGGAGGGGGTTTGGATAAATGAGAAGAGGGAAGTGGGGATGGATGAATGAGAAGAGGGAGGGGGATGGATGAATGAGAAGGGGGAAGTGGGGATGGATGAATGAGAAGAGGGAGGGGGATGGATGAATAAGAAGAGGAAAGGTGTGGATGAATGAAAAGAGGGAGGGAGGATGGATGAATGAGAAGAGGGAGGGGGATGGATAAATAAGAAGAGGAAAGGTGTGGATGAATGAAAAGAGGGAGGGAGGATGGATGAATAAGAAGAGGGGATGGATGAATAAGAAGAGGAAAGGTGTGGATGAATGAAAAGAGGGAGGGAGGATGGATGAATGAGAAGAGGGAAGTGGGGATGGATAAATGAGAAGGGGGAAGGATGAATGAGAGGAGGGAGGATGGATGAATAAGAAGAGGGAGGGGGATGGATAAATGAGAAGAGGGAAGTGGGGATGGATGAATGAGAAGAGGGAGGGGGATGGATGAATGAGAAGGGGGAAGTGGGGATGGATGAATGAGAAGAGGGAGGGGGATGGATGAATGAGAAGGGGGAAGTGGGGATGGATGAATGAGAAGAGGGAAGGGGGATGGATAAATGAGAAGGGGGAAGTGGGGATGGATGAATGAGAAGGGGGAAGTGGGGATGGATGAATGAGAAGGGGGAAGTGGGGATGGATAAATGAGAAGAGGGAAGTGGGGATGGATGAATGAGAAGGGGGAAGTGGGGATGGATGAATGAGAAGGGGGAAGTGGGGATGGATAAATGAGAAGAGGGAAGTGGGGATGGATGAATGAGAAGGGGGAAGTGGGGATGGATGAATGAGAAGGGGGAAGTGGGGATGGATGAATGCGAAGGGGGAAGTGGGGATGGATGAATGCGAAGGGGGAAGTGGGGATGGATGAATGAGAAGGGGGAAGTGGGGATGGATAAATGAGAAGGGGGAAGTGGGGATGGATAAATGAGAAGAGGGAAGAGGGATGGATAAATTAATGAGAAGAGAGATGGATGAATGAATGAGCGCAACAGGACAGAGCGAAAAGCCATCCGAGGAGACTGGGTCTGTGAGTAGCAGGAGGAACTACGTCAGTGCCTATGTCACTTCCGCCCCCAAATAAATACCTGCTCCCCCCAAAAAAAATACTAAATAGGAGCTAGCAAGATGAGTGCATTTCACAAGTGGCTAGTTTACATTAACTACCTTCACTAAAACAACTGCAAAAAGTTTTGCCTGCAAACATTAGTTTTGAATCCTAACGTTCTGGCATGTCTGCCTCTTGATTTGTTGAGAAGAGACCCCCGGAATATTCACTTTTGTCAATTGATGTTAATTAAAAATACAATGTTGGAAAGAAAAGTTTATTTTTTATTTTTTGAACTTGCCCTTTTCTGAGTGAGTATGATGGGCTGGAGCAGCCTACACTTTGGGTGGGTCACATGGTGAAAGGACTGTTTTTAGCTTTTCACACTGTTTCACACTTTTTAAATTGTTTTCAAACCATATTGTTATCTTTCTTTTACATTGTTGCTCCTCTCATAAGCCACTGCAGGTTGGAATGGGCTACTGAATGAAAACCCATATGAATCTACCTCGATCAACAAGGCAGCTGCTCCCAAAATCCTCTCTCTCTCTCTCTCTCCATCTCCTATTTCTTACACTCTCGGGCCCTGTTAAGAGGATACATCCTATTTTCCTCCTGTCCTTGAGGAAAGGGGTCTCTGTGTGCTGACCTGTGTCTGATGGTTCCACCTACAGCTGCGAGATACAGAATACTTCCCTGATTTTTTTTAGAAGTCACAGTCGGAGGATCCCCAGAATCATAAGGGAATAGATAAGGAGGAAATCCTGTATCCTGGATTTCTGGAAAAACCCAGGAACACCCTACTGCTTTCATCAATCTTACTGGGACGATCTCTTGTGCAAAACTCAGTTGTCTATTGAAAGCAAATGGGTGACTCCCCTTAAAAAGTTTACCTCACATAGAAAGAAGTACACAGAGTGAACTCTGCTTGAGATCGACGATTCCGAGTGAAACTGTGCCAAAGGTATCTTCGCTTGGGATTTGTTTCAGTGCAAAGTAGATAGGACATGGCAGACTGTGGAATAAACCAGGCCTACAAAGGTGAACTTCATAAAGCATTATGAGACAGAGAGAGGAAGAGCAAAGGGCCTTTAGACCATGGGAAAGTGAGAGACTAGGTAGCCACATTATGAGGTACATTTGTATGTGAACTATCCCTTTGAAAGGGTCTGATTTATTTGCGGCTGTCCTTATTGAGTCATCCTGTTCTGGCTATAACCCCTAAGCCTTTCTTCCTATAGAGGCATTGGGGTTCTTTATGAAATCCAAAAACATCATAAAAAAAAATATAAAAAATATTTAAACATCTGGTCTGAAAACACTGACTTTGCCACAGCAGAGGGGAAGAGAAACCACTTCAGATGACTTTCTCTTTCCACCCCCCCCCCCCCTTTGAATGATGGAGCCTTGCTAGTGGTCTGTAAAGCAGAGAGGATCTGGAGAAGTGTTCTGAGACGCTGTGTGTTAGGGAGATCCTCCACTCCAACACAAACAGACCCAGACACGCTGAACAAAGCTAGACCCACTGGCCTCGACATTAGTGGAACTGAGATGTCTGAAAGAAGAGAAGATACATATGTTTGTTATTTTTCCTCTATGAAAGCGTGCAGCTCTAATAAACCCCATTTTAATTAACTTGAATGGAAAAATACAGAACAAATCTTCCAGAACGGTATAAAAATAACTGTAGTCCATTTCAAAATGGTTCCAAGATGAAAAAAAGCATACTGCTGAGTGACTAATGTGTGTCCTCTTTCACAGAAGTATTGCCAGCTGTCTCCTAATTCAAAACAAATATTGGTACTACTCAGCTATGTATAATTGTTTTAAGAAAGTCATACCAAGGAAAACTTTGCTATTTGACTTTGAAGTTTAAGACACCTTCTAATTTGAGGTCTAAGGCACTGCATCTCAGTGCCTCACCCTGGTTCGATTCCAGGCTGTATCATAACCAGCCGTGATTGGGAGCCCCATAGGGCGGTGCACAATTGGCCCAGCATCATCTGGGTTTGGCCAGGGTAGGCCGTCATTGTAAATAAGAACTTGATCTTAACTGGTTAAATAAAATACATTTTTGTCAGTAAACAATCTCCATGTACATGTACTCCTGTGTACCAGTCAAAAGTTTGGACACCTTCTCATTCAAGATTTTTCTTTATTTTTACTATTTTCTACATTGTAGAATAATAGTGAAGACATCAAAACTATTAAATAACACATATGAACTCATGTAGTAACCAAATGTGTTAAACAAATAAGAATATATTTTATATTTGAGATTCTTCAAAGTAGCCACCCTTTGCTTTGATGAGAGCTTTGCACACTCTTGGCATTCTCTCAACCAGCTGCATGAAGTCGTCACCTGGAATGCATTTCAATTAACAGGTGAGCCTTGTTAAAAGTTAATTTATGGAATTTCTTTCCTTTTTAAATGCGTTTGAGCCAATCATTTGTGTTGTGACAAGGTAGGGGTGGTATACAGAAGATAGCCCTATTTGGAAAAAGTACCATATTATGGAAAGAACAGCTCAAATAAGCAAAGAGAAACGACAGTCCATCATTACTTTAAGACATGAGCGTCAGTCAATATGGAAAATTTCAAGAACTTCTAATGTGTCTTCAAGTGCAGTCGCAGAAACCATCAAGTGCTGTGATGAAACTGGCTCTCATGAGGACCGCCACAGGAAAGGAAGACCCAGATCTACCTCTGCTGCAGACATTAAGAGGATACGTTCATTAGAGTCACCAGCCTCAGAAATTGCAGCCCAAATAAATGCTTCACAGAGTTCAAGTAACAGACACATCTCAACATCAACTGTTCAGAGGAGACTGTGTGAATCAGGCCTTCATGTTCGAATTGCTGCAAAGAAACCACAACTAAAGGACACCAATAAGAAGAAGACTTGCTTGGGCCAAGAAACATGAGCAATGGACATTAGACCGGTAGAAATCTGTCCTTTGGTCTGATGCCATGTCTTTGTGAGACGCAGAGTAGATGATCTCCTCATGTATAGTTCCCACCGTGAAACAGCAGCCAACAAGTGTTCAGCATATGTGGGAATTCCCTCAAGACTGCTGGAAAAGCATTCCAGGTGAAGCTGGTTGAGAAAATGCCAAGAGTGTGTACAGCTATAATCAAGGCAATGGGTGGCTACTTTGAAGAATTTGTTGAACACTTTTTTTGGTTACTACATGGTTCCATGTGTGTTATTTCATAGTTTTGATGCCTTCACTATTATTCTACAATGTAGAAAATAGTACAAATAAAGAAAATCCCTTGAATGAGTAGGTGTGTCCAAACTTTTGACTGGTACTGGGAGACATTCAGACGAGTCTTGTGAGGCCTGTGGTTTTGTCCTAGAGCAAAACATGTACGTGTTTGTGAGAGTATCACCTTTACACAGAGGGGTCATATTAGTGTGTAGCCCAAATTCTTCGGAATCTACAGACAGAAGTTGGCGGATAGGCTATACCGACTTCAGACGAGTCCCAAGACTCTTGTGGGAGTCGTAGAGCAAAATGGGGAACACCTTGTGTTTGTGAGAGTCTCATTTTCCAATGAGAAGACTGTCTCATGATCTGCCAAACACTGCTCTCTCTCTCTCTCTCTCTCTCTCTCTCTCTCTGTCACCTTTCAGGATGTCTCATGATCTGCCAAACACTGCTCTCTATCTCTCTCTCTCTCTATCTATCTCTCTCTGCTGATGCGGAAGTGTTACAGTGGATTGAGACCAATTTAAACTGACAGATTTTTATGGTGATTTCTTTTATTGTGTTAAGTAGATTTCCGCGGGAGCGCTGACATCAACCTTAGTGCATTCATCCTAAAAAAATTAACGAACTGTATGCCTCTCTGCTAAATGACTAAAATGTCAAATGTACCACCTGGGCACACCTGTAGATCTGAGAGGAGCAGATATGTGGATAGCCATAAGCTATAAGGCTACTATTCCATCTACAGTAGAGGAAACCCCTAACCCTATCAGAGGGAGAGATGGAGCTACAACCATGTAGAGGGAACCTCTAACCCTATCAGAGGGAGAGTTGGATCTACTACCATGTAGAGGGAACCTCTAACCCTATCAGAGGGAGAGTTGGAGCTACTACCATGTAGAGGGAACCCCTAACCCTATCAGAGGGAGAGTTGGATCTACTACCATGTAGAGGGAACCCCTAACCCTATCAGAGGGAGAGTTGGAGCTACAACCATGTAGAGGGAACCCCTAACCCTATCAGAGGGAGAGTTGGATCTACTACCATGTAGAGGGAACCCCTAACCCTATCAGAGGGAGAGTTGGAGCTACTACCATGTAGAGGGAACCCCTAACCCTATCAGAGGGAGAGTTGGAGCTACTACCATGTAGAGGGAACCCCTAACCCTATCAGAGGGAGAGTTGGAGCTACTACCATGTAGAGGGAACCCCTAACCCTATCAGAGGGAGAGTTGGAGCTACTACCATGTAGAGGGAACCCCTAACCCTATCAGAGGGAGAGTTGGAGCTACTACCATGTAGAGGGAACCCCTAACCCTATCAGAGGGAGAGTTGGAGCTACTACCATGTAGAGGGAACCTCTAACCCTATCAGAGGGAGAGTTAGAGCTACTACCATGTAGAGGGAACCCCTAACCCTATCAGAGGGAGAGTTGGAGCTACTACCATGTAGAGGGAACCCCTAACCCTATCAGAGGGAGAGTTGGAGTTACTACCATGTAGAGTGAACCCCTAACCCTATCAGATGGAGAGTTGGAGCTACTACCATGTAGAGGGAACCCCTAACCCTATCAGAGGGAGAGTTGGAGCTACTACCATGTAGAGGGAACCCCTAACCCTATCAGAGGAAGAGTTGGAGCTACTACCATGTAGAGGGAACCCCTAACCCTATCAGAGGGGGAGTTAGAGCTACTACCATGTAGAGGGAACCCCTAACCCTATCAGAGGGAGAGTTAGAGCTACTACCATGTAGAGGGAACCCCTAACCCTATCAGAGGGGGAGTTAGAGCTACTACCATGTAGAGGTCAACCCCTAACCCTATCAGAGGGAGAGTTGGAGTTACTACCATGTAGAGGGAACCCCTAACCCTATCAGAGGGAGAGTTGGAGCTACTACCATGTAGAGGGAACCCCTAACCCTATCAGAGGGAGAGTTGGAGTTACTACCATGTAGAGGGAACCTCTAACCCTATCAGAGGGAGAGTTGGAGCTACTACCATGTAGAGGTCAACCCCTAACCCTATCAGAGGGAGAGTTGGATCTACTACCATGTAGAGGGAACCCCTAACCCTATCAGAGGGAGAGTTGGAGCTACTACCATGTAGAGGGAACCCCTAACCCTATCAGAGGGAGAGTTGGAGCTACTACCATGTAGAGGGAACCCCTAACCCTATCAGAGGGAGAGTTGGAGCTACTACCATGTAGAGGGAACCCCTAACCCTATCAGAGGGAGAGTTGGAGCTACTACCATGTAGAGGGAACCCCTAACCCTATCAGAGGGAGAGTTGGAGCTACTACCATGTAGAGGGAACCCCTAACCCTATCAGAGGGAGAGTTGGAGCTACTACCATGTAGAGGGAACCTCTAACCCTATCAGAGGGAGAGTTGGAGTTACTACCATGTAGAGGGAACCCCTAACCCTATCAGAGGGAGAGATGGAGCTACTACCATGTAGAGGGAACCTCTAACCCTATCAGAGGGAGAGTTAGAGCTACTACCATGTAGAGGGAACCCCTAACCCTATCAGAGGGAGAGTTGGAGTTACTACCATGTAGAGGGAACCCCTAACCCTATCAGAGGGAGAGTTGGAGCTACTACCATGTAGAGGGAACCCCTAACCCTATCAGAGGGAGAGTTGGAGCTACTACCATGTAGAGGGAACCCAAAACCCTATCAGAGGGAGAGTTGGAGCTACTACCATGTAGAGGGAACCCCTAACCCTATCAGAGGGGGAGTTGGAGCTACTACCATGTAGAGGGAACCCCTAACCCTATCAGAGGGGGAGTTGGAGCTACTACCATGTAGAGGGAACCCCTAACCCTATCAGAGGGAGAGTTGGAGCTACTACCATGTAGAGGGAACCCCTAACCCTATCAGAGGGAGAGTTGGAGCTACTACCATGTAGAGGGAACCCCTAACCCTATCAGAGGGAGAGTTGGAGCTACTACCATGTAGAGGGAACCCCTAACCCTATCAGAGGGAGAGTTGGAGCTACTACCATGTAGAGGGAACCCCTAACCCTATCAGAGGGAGAGATGGAGCTACTACCATGTAGAGGGAACCCCTAACCCTATCAGAGGGAGAGTTGGAGCTACTACCATGTAGAGGGAACCCTAACCCTATCAGAGGGAGAGTTGGAGCTACTACCATGTAGAGGGAACCCTAACCCTATCAGAGGGAGAGTTGGAGCTACTACCATGTAGAGGGAACCCCTAACCCTATCAGAGGGAGAGTTGGAACTACTACCATGTAGAGGGAACCCCTAACCCTATCAGAGGGAGAGATGGAGCTACTACCATGTAGAGGGAACCCCTAACCCTATCAGAGGGAGAGTTGGAGTTACTACCATGTAGAGGGAACCTCTAACCCTATCAGAGGGAGAGTTGGAGCTACTACCATGTAGAGGGAACCTCTAACCCTATCAGAGGGAGAGTTAGAGCTACTACCATGTAGAGGGAACCCCTAACCCTATCAGAGGGAGAGATGGAGCTACTACCATGTAGAGGGAACCCCTAACCCTATCAGAGGGAGAGATGGAGCTTAGAGCTACTACCATGAGGGAGAGTTAGAGGGAGGGAACCCCTAACCCTATCAGAGGGAGAGTTGGAGCTACTACCATGTAGAGGGAACCCCTAACCCTATCAGAGGGAGAGTTGGAGCTACTACCATGTAGAGGGAACCCCTAACCCTATCAGAGGGAGAGTTGGAGTTACTACCATGTAGAGGGAACCCCTAACCCTATCAGAGGGAGAGTTGGAGCTACTACCATGTAGAGGGAACCCCTAACCCTATCAGAGGGAGAGTTGGAGTTACTACCATGTTATTTACACTCTCCGGTCCAGAGATGGAGGGTGGAGTTGATGCTCACTGCGGGTGGCCGAGCAGCTTGGAGCCAAAAGCCTATTATACTACAGCATCAACTTAAAGTATACTAATCTCTACAACGGAAGAAAAGGTCTAATCTGCAGCCCAGTGAACACAACACACATCTCAATGGAAACATGTTTAGCGCCAGACCAAGGCACCAGCAGTGACTAGGGTCAGTTTTTACACTGTCATAAATCGGAGGATGTAGGAATCCCCTTTCGAGTTGACACTACAGTTTAAAGGCCTCCTTCCCGCAGAGCCACAATAATCCCACGGACCACTGTGACATGGTGTATCTACACCCACAGACCCCCCCACCCCCCATGTTTGTGCTTTGCCCTAACAACAACACACACACACACCAAAGAACACCAGTGACCGCCCATGTCTCTCAGCAACTACTGCAGTAGGAGTTCTGGCTGAATACATGCTACTTTAGGCCCCAGCAGTAAACCACTATGGTCACGTGAATTGAAATCATACAGTATTTCTGAAAATGCCAGAGTTGCAAATTTTGTCCCAAAAAAAGGGGCCATTTCAATTCTATCCTCTCTCTCTCTCTCTCTCACACACACACACACACACACACACACACACACACACACACACACTTTAAAAACGGACATCAAACTGATGTAAAAGTCCCCAATCAAAAGCCTGTAATTCTGAGGTTTTCCATTGGTGTAAAAGTCCCCAATCAAAAGCCTGTAATTCTGTGGTTTTCCATTGGTGTAAAAGTCCCAATCAAAAGCCTGTATTCTGAGGTTTTCCATTGGTGTAAAAGTCCCCAATCAAAAGCCTGTAATTCTAGGGGTTTAAAGCCTGTAATTCTAGGGGTGTAAAAGTCTGTAATTCTAGGGGTGTAAAAGTCTGTAATTCTAGGGGTGTAAAAGTCTGTAATTCTAGGGGTGGTAAAGTCTGCTGGTGTTGTCCATGTAATGTCAAGGTGACACTAGATACGCAGTTCAAGGACATGCATGACCGCTCAATGAAAATGAAGTGACTCCGGTAGAAGTGGTCAACAGTGTCGCTAACCCCAAACTCCAGAATAGTAGGGCAGTTGACCAATACAAAAGCTGCTGCCTGTCAATAAAAACAGAATAAATGAATTATACCCAAACACCATAGAGTATGGGGTACAAACATATATATATTTTTTTGTATTTTAATAGCTCCTGGATTTCTTACAAAATGCCTTATTTAACTTTGTGGGCAAAATTGGATGCAATGACGTCATTATGACAACTTTGTTGATGTTGTGGACTGGTTTTGGAAGGATATTTTTAGATGTAATTTTAGCACCTAGAAACAGTAGTCTTTGATTGGTTGTCTGATACGGGCTTTCTGGTTGTAGAGACAACTGGATTACGTCATAATAACGCTCTGATGTTGTCCGCTGGCCCCCCTCACCTTGATGATAATGTTTCATGAAAAATATGCTAGTTCAATGATGTTTATTAAGAAAAATATCTTAGTTCAATGAGGTTTATTAAGAAAAATATCTTAGTTCAATGAGGTTTATTAAGAAAAATATCTTGGTTCAATGAGGTTAATTAAGAAAAATATCTTAGTTCAATGAGGTTTATTAAGAAAAATATCTTAGTTCAATGAGGTTTATTAAGAAAAATATCTTAGTTCAATGAGGTTTATTAAGAAAAATATCTTAGTTCAATGAGGTTTATTAAGAAAAATATCTTAGTTCAATGAGGTTAATTAAGAAAAATATCTTAGTTCAATGAGGTTTATTAAGAAAAATATATTAGTTCAATTATTTTAAGAAAAATATGCTAGTTAAATTATGTTTATTAAGATAAATATGTTAGTTAAATTATGTTCAATAAGATAAATATGTTAGTTCAACGTTATGTTGAGGTAGATAAGAGTATACTGTAGGCCTTCCATTCCATATGCTTCACAGTCTTAGGTTCAGTATGTCACACAAAACAACTGTTAAGTCCAAAGTACTATGACCAGAGAGCCATGTATGGCATCAACAACACCTGATAATATTAAGAGTCAGATTTTAATGCCAGCTCCCAATGTACAGTAGCAACAATCCAATAGACGCTGTTAATTTAGCCCTCGTCACCAGGGAAACACATCCTCAGTTTGTTTTACCTCACTTTACTAGTCACCATCTTGCTGATCAACAACACATTGTGCTCACAGGGAAGTGCTTTAAAATAATCAGTATAATTGCAATGAATGCCTGACACTATGGGGTGTGTGTGTGTGTGTGTGTGTGTGTGTGAGAGAGAGAGAAAGAGAGAGAGAGAGGATTCATTCCCCACCCCCAAAAAAAGAATACTGATAAATACAAAACACAATATTTCCATTCTTAATCTGACATGAATTCTTAATCTGACATGAAGCATAACTATTACTCCATCAATTATACTTGATAGGTGAAAAACTATACAAAGACACCATAATGATGTGATTAACAGCACTAGCTGATGCTGTGTACTTCCCCCATCACTGTCACCCGTTTGGCAAAATGAGATTAACAGCCCCTCGACTACAGTACAAATCCACAAATCAAGTGTTAAGCTTATCCTAGCTATTGTCTCAGCTAGGCTTAAGATGCTATAGTCACTGATTTAAAAACAAAGAAAAAGTTGTCTCTTGTCTTTTCTTACTAGCACTGACTTTGCCAATAACTACTTTGATAAGGGAAAATGAATACTTGCTACGACTGAGCTGGGTGAAGACAACCACATATCAATCTTAAGATGAATGCAATTGTCAATCTAAATAAGAGCGTCTGCTAAATGACTACAGTCTAAATAAGAGCGTCTGCTAAATGACTACAGTCTAAATAAGAGCGTCTGCTAAATGACTACAGTCTAAATAAGAGCGTCTGCTAAATGACTACAGTCTAAATAAGAGCGTCTGCTAAATGACTACAGTCTAAATAAGAGCGTCTGCTAAATGACTACAGTCTAAATAAGAGCGTCTGCTAAATGACTACAGTCTAAATAAGAGCGTCTGCTAAATGACTACAGTCTAAATAAGAGCGTCTACTAAATGACTACAGTCTAAATAAGAGCGTCTGCTAAATGACTACAGTCTAAATAAGAGCGTCTGCTAAATGACTACAGTCTAAATAAGAGCGTCTGCTAAATGACTACAGTCTAAATAAGAACGTCTGCTAAATGACTACAGTCTAAATAAGAGCGTCTGCTAAATGACTACAGTCTAAATAAGAGCGTCTGCTAAATGACTACAGTCTAAATAAGAGCGTCTGCTAAATGACTACAGTCTAAATGTAAAATGTTGATTCCAAAAGGGTGTGTTGTTTTTTAGTCAGTGTGGTTTAAGTTTTTCCCCCGACTCCATTCAAAGCCAAAAAGGTAGAAAAGACCACAAACCACAGAGTTTTCCACCCAGAAATCCACCAAGATTGATTTGGTCTACTTAGAAAGTAGCTCAAGATTGTCCCAAAAAATGTCACATCTCCATAACTCAGTTTACAGCTTACAATGAAATATATATTGTAATGCTAATTGCTCAAATACGGCAGGTAGCCTAGTGGTTAGAGGCAGGTAGCCTAGTGGTTAGAGGAGGCAGGTAGCCTAGTGGTTAGAGGAGGCAGGTAGCCTAGTGGTTAGAGGCAGGTAGCCCAGTGGTTAGAGGCAGGTAGCCTAGTGATTAGAGGCAGGTAGCCTAGTGGTTAGAGGAGGCAGGTAGCCTAGTGATTAGAGGAGGCAGGTAGCCTAGTGATTAGAGGAGGCAGGTAGCCTAGTGGTTAGAGGAGGCAGGTAGCCTAGTGGTTAGAGGCAGGTAGCCTAGTGGTTAGAGGAGGCAGGTAGCCTAGTGATTAGAGACAGGTAGCCTAGTGGTTAGAGGAGGCAGGTAGCCTAGTGGTTAGAGGCAGGTAGCCTAGTGGTTAGAGGCAGGTAGCCTAGTGGTTAGAGGAGGCAGGTAGCCTAGTGGTTAGAGGAGGCAGGTAGCCTAGTGGTTAGAGGAGGAAGGTAGCCTAGTGGTTAGAGGAGGCAGGTAGCCTAGTGGTTAGAGGAGGCAGGTAGCCTAGTGGTTAGAGGCAGGTAGCCTAGTGGTTAGAGGAGGCAGGTAGCCTAGTGGTTAGAGGCAGGTAGCCTAGTGGTTAGAGGAGGCAGGTAGCCTAGTGGTTAGAGGAGGCAGGTAGCCTAGTGGTTAGAGGCAGGTAGCCTAGTGGTTAGAGGAGGCAGGTAGCCTAGTGATTAGAGGCAGGTAGCCTCATGGTTAGAGGCAGGTAGCCTAGTGGTTAGAGGAGGCAGGTAGCCTAGTGATTAGAGGCAGGTAGCCTCATGGTTAGAGGCAGGGAGCCTAGTGATTAGAGGCAGGTAGCCTAGTGATTAGAGGCAGGTAGCCTAGTGGTTAGAGGCAGGTAGCCTAGTGATTAGAGGCAGGTAGCCTAGTGGTTAGAGGCAGGTAGCCTAGTGATTAGAGGCAGGTAGCCTCGTGGTTAGAGGAGGCAGGTAGCCTAGTGATTAGAGGAGGTAGGTAGCCTAGTGGTTAGAGGCAGGTAGCCTAGTGGTTAGAGGCAGGTAGCCTAGTGATTAGAGACAGGTAGCCTCGTGATTAGAGACAGGTAGCCTTGTGGTTAGAGGCAGGTAGCCTCGTGGTTAGAGGCAGGTAGCCTCGTGGTTAGAGGCAGGTGGCCTAGTGGTTAGAGGCAGGTGGCCTAGTGGTTAGAGGCAGGTGGCCTAGTGGTTAGAGGCAGGTAGCCTAGTGATTAGAGGCAGGTAGCCTCATGGTTAGAGGCAGGTAGCCTAGTGGTTAGAGGCAGGTAGCCTCATGGTTAGAGGCAGGTAGCCTCGTGGTTAGAGGCAGGTCGTGGTTAGAGGCAGGTAGCCTCATGGTTAGAGGCAGGTAGCCTCTAAGCAGGTAGCCTCGTGGTTAGAGGCAGGTAGCCTCGTGGTTAGAGGCAGGTAGCCTCATGGTTAGAGTCAGGTAGCCTAGTGATTAGAGGCAGGTAGCCTCGTGGTTAGAGGCAGGTAGCCTCGTGGTTAGAGGAGGCAGGTAGCCTAGTGATTAGAGACAGGTAGCCTCGTGGTTAGAGGCAGGTAGCCTTGTGGTTAGAGGCAGGTAGCCTAGTGGTTAGAGGCAGGTAGCCTCGTGGTTAGAGGCAGGTAGCCTCATGGTTAGAGGAGGCAGGTAGCCTAGTGATTAGAGACAGGTAGCCTCGTGGTTAGAGGCAGGTAGCCTTATGGTTAGAGGCAGGTAGCCTCGTGGTTAGAGGCAGGTAGCCTCGTGGTTAGAGGCAGGTAGCCTCATGGTTAGAGGAGGCAGGTAGCCTAGTGATTAGAGACAGGTAGCCTCGTGGTTAGAGGCAGGTAGCCTAGTGGTTAGAGGAGGCAGGTAGCCTAGTGGTTAGAGGAGGCAGGTAGCCTAGTGGTTAGAGGCAGGTAGCCTAGTGGTTAGAGGAGGCAGGTAGCCTAGTGATTAGAGGCAGGTAGCCTCATGGTTAGAGGCAGGGAGCCTAGTGATTAGAGGCAGGAAGCCTAGTGATTAGAGGCAGGTAGCCTAGTGGTTAGAGGCAGGTAGCCTAGTGGTTAGAGGCAGGTAGCCTAGTGATTAGAGGCAGGTAGCCTCGTGGTTAGAGGAGGCAGGTAGCCTAGTGGTTAGAGGCAGGTAGCCTAGTGGTTAGAGGCAGGTAGCCTAGTGATTAGAGACAGGTAGCCTCGTGATTAGAGACAGGTAGCCTCGTGGTTAGAGGCAGGTGGCCTAGTGGTTAGAGGCAGGTGGCCTAGTGGTTAGAGGCAGGTGGCCTAGTGGTTAGAGGCAGGTGGCCTAGTGGTTAGAGGCAGGTAGCCTAGTGATTAGAGGCAGGTAGCCTCATGGTTAGAGGCAGGTAGCCTAGTGGTTAGAGGCAGGTAGCCTCATGGTTAGAGGCAGGTAGCCTCGTGGTTAGAGGCAGGTCGTGGTTAGAGGCAGGTAGCCTCGTGGTTAGAGGCAGGTAGCCTCATGGTTAGAGGCAGGTAGCCTCTAAGCAGGTAGCCTCGTGGTTAGAGGCAGGTAGCCTCGTGGTTAGAGGCAGGTAGCCTCATGGTTAGAGTCAGGTAGCCTAGTGATTAGAGGCAGGTAGCCTCGTGGTTAGAGGCAGGTAGCCTCGTGGTTAGAGGAGGCAGGTAGCCTAGTGATTAGAGACAGGTAGCCTCGTGGTTAGAGGCAGGTAGCCTTGTGGTTAGAGGCAGGTAGCCTAGTGGTTAGAGGCAGGTAGCCTCGTGGTTAGAGGCAGGTAGCCTCATGGTTAGAGGAGGCAGGTAGCCTCGTGATTAGAGACAGGTAGCCTCGTGGTTAGAGGCAGGTAGCCTTATGGTTAGAGGCAGGTAGCCTCGTGGTTAGAGGCAGGTAGCCTCGTGGTTAGAGGCAGGTAGCCTCATGGTTAGAGGAGGCAGGTAGCCTAGTGATTAGAGACAGGTAGCCTCGTGGTTAGAGGCAGGTAGCCCCGTGGTTAGAGGAGGCATTTAGCCTAGTGATTAGAGACAGGTAGCCTCGTGGTTAGAGGCAGGTAGCCTTGTGGTTAGAGGCAGGTAGCCTAGTGGTTACTCGAATCCCCGAGCTGACAAGGTAAAAATCTGTCGTTCTGCCCCTGAACAAGGCAGTTAACCCACTGTTCCTAGGCTGTCATTGTAAATAAGAATGTGTTCTTAACTGACTTGCCTAGTTAAATAAATCAAATACAAAAGATCCTTTGCCTTGCTATTCCATGGGCAAAATGATTATTTCAGTTTCAGGAATGCCGTGTTCATTATTTCAGTATATGAACCCATTTTCTTGAACAACGGGCCTCTTTTCCTCCAGTTAGCCTCACTCCACAACATTGTTCCAACTCAGACTTCAACCCTGTTCACAGTGCTAAGCCAAAGCCAAAGCTGAGTCGCGCTGTGGGCTGCACCCACCACAGCTACTGGAGCCGTGCTAGAAAGGACAATAGGGAAAAGAGAAGAAACAAACTAGCATAGTACATAGTACAGTATAATAGGTACAACACTATGGCCGTGAATGTGTTCACGTTAAACCTTTTAACATGTTTGGTTTTGTTGCATGATAAACCTGTGAACCGAAGTAAATCTGCTTGGAATGTTTTGTTGGATGAACAACGTGTCTAAGGAGTGATCCAAATACAAACACATGCATGACATTTTCTCTTCCCGAAAAAAACAACAACAAGTTTCCCTTTTTCTGATCAGCAGCCTTGTTATGACAGATTTAGGGCATATGAAGTACAGTCACCGTGATAGTCTGTTTACGATGGAAATCACAGTCAGGGCGTGCACAGATCTTTTGTGGGGGGCTCAAACAAACAAACAAACAACCCCCCCCCCCTCCTACAGCTGCGGTCATAGACTTATTAAGCAATTATTAGGCTACTTTTATTACTTAGGTACATTAAAACAATAAATCCTCGCATCTTAATGGCAAATTAAATGATGAAAAAAATATAGTCATGTAGCACATATCTGTTACATTTATTGCTTTGCTTAATTTAGACTGGTGGAAATGGGCCTAGATGGACAACTCTTTAGACTGGTGGAAATGGGCCTAGATGGACAACTCTTTAGACTAGTGGAAATGGGCCTAGATGGACAACTCTTTAGACTAGTGGAAATGGGCCTATATGGACAACTCTTTAGACTGGTGGAAATGGGCCTAGATGGACAACTCTTTAGACTGGTGGAAATGGGCCTATATGGACAACTCTTCAGACTAGTGGAAATGGGCTTATATGGACAACTCTTTAGACTAGTGGAAATGGGCCTAGATGGACAGCTCTTTAGACTGGTGGAAATGGGCCTAGATGGACAACTCTTTAGACTGGTGGAAATGGGCCTAGATGGACAACTCTTTAGACTGGTGGAAATGGGCCTATATGGACAACTCTTTAGACTAGTGGAAATGGGCTTATATGGACAACTCTTTAGACTAGTGGAAATGTGCCTAGATGGACAGCTCTTTAGACTGGTGGAAATGGGCCTAGATGGACAACTCTTTAGACTGGTGGAAATGGGCCTAGATGGACAACTCTTTAGACTGGTGGAAATGGGCCTAGATGGACAACTCTTTAGACTGGTGGAAATGGGCCTAGATGGACAACTCTTTAGACTGGTGGAAATGGGCCTATATGGACAACTCTTTAGACTGGTGGAAATGGGCCTAGATGGACAACTCTTTAGACTGGTGGGCCTATATGGACAACTCTTTAGACTGGTGGGCCTATATGGACGACTCTTTAGACTGGTGGAAATGGGCCTATATGGACAACTCTTTAGACTAGTGGAAATGGGCCTAGATGGACAACTCTTTAGACTAGTGGAAATGGGCCTATATGGACAACTCTTTAGACTGGTGGGCCTAGATGGACAACTCTTTAGACTGGTGGGCCTAGATGGACAACTCTTTAGACTGGTGAAAATGGGCCTATATGGACAACTCTTTAGACTAGTGGAAATGGGCCTAGATGGACAACTCTTTAGACTGGTGGGCCTATATGGACAACTCTTTAGACTGGTGGAAATGGGCCTAGATGGACAGCTCTTTAGACTAGTGGAAATGGGCCGATATGGACTACTCTTTAGACTGGTGGAAATGGGCCTAGATGGACAACTCTTTAGACTGGTGGAAATGGGCCTAGATGGACAACTCTTTAGACTGGTGGAAATGGGCCTAGATGGACAACTCTTTAGACTAGTGGAAATGGGCCTAGATGGACAACTCTTTAGACTGGTGGAAATGGGCCTATATGGACAACTCTTTAGACTGGTGGAAATGGGCCTATATGGACAACTCTTTAGACTGGTGGAAATGGGCCTAGATGGACAACTCTTTAGACTGGTGGAAATGGGCCTAGATGGACAACTCTTTAGACTAGTGGAAATGGGCCTATATGGACAACTCTTTAGACT
Source organism: Oncorhynchus nerka (assembly GCF_034236695.1). Taxonomy (NCBI): domain Eukaryota; kingdom Metazoa; phylum Chordata; class Actinopteri; order Salmoniformes; family Salmonidae; genus Oncorhynchus; species Oncorhynchus nerka. Next base: position 90,100,780 of record NC_088415.1, read on the forward strand.
GGTGGAAATGGGCCTAGATGGACAACTCTTTAGACTAGTGGAAATGGGCCTATATGGACAACTCTTTAGACTGGTGGAAATGGGCCTAGATGGACAACTCTTTAGACTGGTGGAAATGGGCCTATATGGACAACTCTTTAGACTGGTGGAAATGGGCCTAGATGGACAACTCTTTAGACTAGTGGAAATGGGCCTATATGGACAACTCTTTAGACTAGTGGAAATGGGCTTATATGGACAACTCTTTAGACTAGTGGAAATGGGCCTAGATGGACAGCTCTTTAGACTGGTGGAAATGGGCCTAGATGGACAACTCTTTAGACTGGTGGAAATGGGCCTAGATGGACAACTCTTTAGACTGGTGGAAATGGGCCTAGATGGACAACTCTTTAGACTAGTGGAAATGGGCCTATATGGACAACTCTTTAGACTGGTGGAAATGGGCCTAGATGGACAACTCTTTAGACTGGTGGAAATGGGCCTATATGGACAACTCTTTAGACTGGTGGAAATGGGCCTAGATGGACAACTCTTTAGACTAGTGGAAATGGGCCTATATGGACAACTCTTCAGACTAGTGGAAATGGGCTTATATGGACAACTCTTTAGACTAGTGGAAATGGGCCTAGATGGACAGCTCTTTAGACTGGTGGAAATGGGCCTAGATGGACAACTCTTTAGACTGGTGGAAATGGGCCTAGATGGACAACTCTTTAGACTGGTGGAAATGGGCCTAGATGGACAACTCTTTAGACTGGTGGAAATGGGCCTATATGGACAACTCTTTAGACTGGTGGAAATGGGCCTAGATGGACAACTCTTTAGACTGGTGGGCCTATATGGACAACTCTTTAGACTGGTGGGCCTATATGGACGACTCTTTAGACTGGTGGAAATGGGCCTATATGGACAACTCTTTAGACTAGTGGAAATGGGCCTAGATGGACAACTCTTTAGACTAGTGGAAATGGGCCTAGATGGACAACTCTTTAGACTAGTGGAAATGGGCCTATATGGACAACTCTTTAGACTGGTGGGCCTAGATGGACAACTCTTTAGACTGGTGGAAATGGGCCTAGATGGACAACTCTTTAGACTGGTGGGCCTAGATGGACAACTCTTTAGACTGGTGAAAATGGGCCTATATGGACAACTCTTTAGACTAGTGGAAATGGGCCTAGATGGACAACTCTTTAGACTGGTGGGCCTATATGGACAACTCTTTAGACTGGTGGAAATGGGCCTAGATGGACAGCTCTTTAGACTAGTGGAAATGGGCCGATATGGACTACTCTTTAGACTGGTGGAAATGGGCCTAGATGGACAACTCTTTAGACTAGTGGAAATGGGCCTATATGGACAACTCTTTAGACTGGTGGAAATGGGCCTAGATGGACAACTCTTTAGACTGGTGGAAATGGGCCTAGATGGACAACTCTTTAGACTAGTGGAAATGGGCCTATATGGACAACTCTTCAGACTAGTGGAAATGGGCTTATATGGACAACTCTTTAGACTAGTGGAAATGGGCCTAGATGGACAGCTCTTTAGACTGGTGGAAATGGGCCTAGATGGACAACTCTTTAGACTGGTGGAAATGGGCCTATATGGACAACTCTTTAGACTGGTGGAAATGGGCCTAGATGGACATCTCTTTAGACTGGTGGAAATGGGCCTAGATGGACAGCTCTTTAGACTGGTGGAAATGGGCCTATATGGACAACTCTTTAGACTGGTGGGCCTATATGGACAGCTCTTTAGACTAGTGGAAATGGGCCTATATGGACAACTCTTTAGACTGGTGGAAATGGGCCTAGATGGACAACTCTTTAGACTGGTGGAAATGGGCCTAGATGGACAACTCTTTAGACTGGTGGAAATGGGCCTATATGGACAACTCTTTAGACTGGTGGAAATGGGCCTAGATGGACAACTCTTTAGACTAGTGGAAATGGGCCTATATGGACAACTCTTTAGACTAGTGGAAATGGGCTTATATGGACAACTCTTTAGACTAGTGGAAATGGGCCTAGATGGACAGCTCTTTAGACTGGTGGAAATGGGCCTAGATGGACAACTCTTTAGACTGGTGGAAATGGGCCTAGATGGACAACTCTTTAGACTGGTGGAAATGGGCCTAGATGGACAACTCTTTAGACTAGTGGAAATGGGCCTATATGGACAACTCTTTAGACTGGTGGAAATGGGCCTAGATGGACAACTCTTTAGACTGGTGGAAATGGGCCTATATGGACAACTCTTTAGACTGGTGGAAATGGGCCTAGATGGACAACTCTTTAGACTAGTGGAAATGGGCCTATATGGACAACTCTTCAGACTAGTGGAAATGGGCTTATATGGACAACTCTTTAGACTAGTGGAAATGGGCCTAGATGGACAGCTCTTTAGACTGGTGGAAATGGGCCTAGATGGACAACTCTTTAGACTGGTGGAAATGGGCCTAGATGGACAACTCTTTAGACTGGTGGAAATGGGCCTAGATGGACAACTCTTTAGACTGGTGGAAATGGGCCTATATGGACAACTCTTTAGACTGGTGGAAATGGGCCTAGATGGACAACTCTTTAGACTGGTGGGCCTATATGGACAACTCTTTAGACTGGTGGGCCTATATGGACGACTCTTTAGACTGGTGGAAATGGGCCTATATGGACAACTCTTTAGACTAGTGGAAATGGGCCTAGATGGACAACTCTTTAGACTAGTGGAAATGGGCCTAGATGGACAACTCTTTAGACTAGTGGAAATGGGCCTATATGGACAACTCTTTAGACTGGTGGGCCTAGATGGACAACTCTTTAGACTGGTGGAAATGGGCCTAGATGGACAACTCTTTAGACTGGTGGGCCTAGATGGACAACTCTTTAGACTGGTGAAAATGGGCCTATATGGACAACTCTTTAGACTAGTGGAAATGGGCCTAGATGGACAACTCTTTAGACTGGTGGGCCTATATGGACAACTCTTTAGACTGGTGGAAATGGGCCTAGATGGACAGCTCTTTAGACTAGTGGAAATGGGCCGATATGGACTACTCTTTAGACTGGTGGAAATGGGCCTAGATGGACAACTCTTTAGACTAGTGGAAATGGGCCTATATGGACAACTCTTTAGACTGGTGGAAATGGGCCTAGATGGACAACTCTTTAGACTGGTGGAAATGGGCCTAGATGGACAACTCTTTAGACTAGTGGAAATGGGCCTATATGGACAACTCTTCAGACTAGTGGAAATGGGCTTATATGGACAACTCTTTAGACTAGTGGAAATGGGCCTAGATGGACAGCTCTTTAGACTGGTGGAAATGGGCCTAGATGGACAACTCTTTAGACTGGTGGAAATGGGCCTATATGGACAACTCTTTAGACTGGTGGAAATGGGCCTAGATGGACATCTCTTTAGACTGGTGGAAATGGGCCTAGATGGACAGCTCTTTAGACTGGTGGAAATGGGCCTATATGGACAACTCTTTAGACTGGTGGGCCTATATGGACAGCTCTTTAGACTAGTGGAAATGGGCCTATATGGACAACTCTTTAGACTGGTGGAAATGGGCCTAGATGGACAACTCTTTAGACTGGTGGAAATGGGCCTAGATGGACAGCTCTTTAGACTGGTGGAAATGGGCCTAGATGTATAGGGACAAATTTAAATGTTTCTAATAGATAAAACTATAAAAAAGTATTTGCATGACCATGGTAGCAATTGAAAGAGAACACAAGAGATTATAGGGAAATTATCAAACCAAAATGCGAGGACAGTTTACCGGACACAAGCCTGAATACAAACATCACACTGTTCACTGTTTACTGTGCATTATAAATTGCATTCTGGGTCAGGTGAGCATCATCTGGAAGCGTATTATATTGCCAACATGGCTAGCTAAATTATAAAATACTAGATTACAGTGTTAGGCTTTCACAAATCACTTCAGGCAAACATACGGTTCATTCGGAAAGTATTCAGAACCCCTTAACGTTTTCCACATTTTGTTACAGTCTTGTTCTGAGATGGATTAAATATGATTTTTGTTTCTCTCATCAATCTTCACACAATACCCCATAATGACAAAGCAAAAACATGTTTTCATACATTTCTGGTCTGATGAAACCAAGATTGAACTCTTTGGCCTGACTGCCAAGCTTCAAGTCTGGAGGAAACCTGGAACCATCCCTACTGTGAAACATGATGGTGGCAGCATCATACTGTGGGGATGTTTTTCAGCGGCAGGGACAGATGAACGGAGCAAAGTACAGAGAGATCCTTGATGAAAACCTGCTCCAGAGCGCTCAGGACCTCATACTGGGGCAAAGGTTCACATTCCAACAGGACAACGACAGTAAGCACACAGCCAAGACAATGTAGGATTGGCTTCGGGACGAGTCTCTGAATGTCCTTGAGTGGTCCAGCCAGAACCCGCACTTGAACCCGATCGAACATCTCTGGAGAGACCTGAAAAAAGCTGTGCAGCAACGCTCCCCGTCCAACCTGACAGAGCTTGATTGGATCTGCAGAGAAGAATGGGAGAAACTCCCCTAATACAGGTGTGCCAAACTTGTCGCTGTAATCGCTGTCAAAGGTGTTTCAACAAAGTTCTGAGTAAAGGGTCTGAATACTTATGTAAATGTTATCTTTCAGTTTGAAAAAATATATATATAAATATGCTAACATTAAAAAAAAATGTTTTTGCTTTGTCATTATGGGGTATTGTGTGTAGATTATTTAATCCATTTTAGAATAAGGCTGTAACGTAACAAAATGTTGAAAAAGTCAAGGGGGTCTGAATACTTTCCAGATTAACTGTATAATGGAGTCATGAATACATTCAAGTGCGTGTTCCACGACAACTTTTCTTCACAATACGACAAATATGTTTCAGGACAACCCAGGTCATAACAGCATGTCGTCCTTGTAACTGTGGATCAAACCGGCTCATTGTGTTCAGGACAACCCAGGTCATAACAGCATGTCGTCCTTGTAACTGTGGATCAAACATAGCGATCATAAAACATGGATACTGTAAATTACATGATGAGTTTTAGGACATGGAAATGTGAAGTGAACATTTGGACTCATGGGTGTGTGTGGTTTTGCTTGTATGACATCAAAGCAGTAATATATTATAATCCTCAATGTCTCATCTTTCGACATCTGGATTTACAGCATCATTTCAGACAACAAATGCTGAAAAGTTGCCCAATTAGCAGGAAGGGATGGGGGGCAACTTTACGTCGCTGCCGCGGTGCTCAAGCTTAGAACAGCTGTGAACATCACGTCATGCATAGCATACTGTGTAGCCCCCTGTGTTCCATTTTAGGTGCTTATCAATGACCATATCTGCCCAAATGATCGATTACTTTAACGACGACTTGCGGGCAATGGGTTTCAGAACAAAAACTACACAACATTTATAGAAATTATACTACCAAACAAAAGGGCACTTTGGAGACTAGAAGAGCAAAGGTGCACATGCTCTGCACAGGTAGAGCCCGATCTGTAGAGCGACCCGGTCTGGGCATACCGGACTTGAATGTTATCCTTTCTATGTGTTACGTAATCCACCTTGAACCTAGGATCCTATGCCATGCTTCCATCAAAAGGATATCGCGCAGCTTGCTTAGCGAGTACTGCTTCCTCCGGATCAGGTTCATACCGAGGATCCAACCCAGGACCGTGTGAAAGCCCTCCTGAAGCTTCTTACCCAGTCCTACCACCGAAAAGCTATTTGGCAGTGCAAGTAGAGATACTTCAGGTTGAGGAGTGAGTTTCACAGATCCCCATCTGCTACACTTCCACCAGTCGCCTGCAATCCAAAGAAGACCGTTGTTGGCCAGCTAAACTGAAGCATGTCCTTGTGTCTCAGGTAGGGTGATGTCACTGTCCATGAAGGCTACTTATCTTCGGCAGCAAAACCAAAATGGCCGTCTCTCAATTAACCTTTCTATTGGACCAGGGAAAGGAAAAGTGTCTTTCTTCTGTATATGAGAACATAGTGGTAAACAGGGTAGGAATCTAATTCTTAAATTAAAGGGAAAGCATTGCTACTGTACTTGTAGAATTGCAGTAATTGCGCTAACATTAGTTAGCATGGCCTTGCAAAACTAGCGCTTAACGTCCTTCATATTGCACGCAGAGACATAAAAATGGTGTCCACAAATTCATCTGACTCTGGGTAAGTAGAACAAGCCCTAACCCTTAAATGCCAAAATCTTGTAGTATCCCTTTAAAACATTATGCCCTCCTATAGGGAGGGACATATATAGGGAAGGAACCAAAGGGAGAGACATATATAGGGAAGGAACCAAAGGGAGAGACATATATAGGGAAGGTTATCAGGGAGGTGATGGAGTCCAGGTGAGTCTGATGACGCACAGGTGTGCGTAACGTTGGTGGCAGGTGTGCGTAATGTTGGTGGCAGGTATTCGTAATGTTGGTGGCAGGTATGCGTAACGTTGGTGGCAGGTGTGCGTAACGTTGGTGGCAGGTGTGCGTAACGTTGGTGGCAGGTGTGCGTAACGTTGGTGGCAGGTGTGCGTAACGTTGGTGGCAGGTGTGCGTAACGTTGGTGGCAGGTGTGCGTAATGTTGGTGGCAGGTGTGCGTAACGTTGGTGGCAGGTGTGCGTAATGTTGGTGGCAGGTGTGCGTAACTTTGGTGGCAGGTGTGCGTAATGTTGGTGGCAGGTATGCGTAACGTTGGTGGCAGGTGTGCGTAACGTTGGTGGCAGGTGTGCACCATGACGAGCAGCCTAGTGACCAGAGAGGGAGCACACGTGACACATAATGTAAATACACACTTCCTCCTTCACTCTTTCCTGATTTAACTGAAAACAAAGCAGGTGGGGAAAATTTTTTACAAAGAAATTGATATATGTCCCTCCCTTTGGTTCCTTCCCTATATATGTCCCTCCCTTTGGTTCCTTCCCTATATATGTCTCTCCCTTTGGTTCCTTCCCTATATATGTCACTCCCTTTGGTTCCTTCCCTATATATGTCACTCCCTTTGGTTCCTTCCCTATATATGTCTCTCCCTTTGGTTCCTTCCCTAATATATGTCTCTCCCTTTGGTTCCTTCCCTATATATGTCACTCCCATTGGTTTCTTCCCTATATATGTCTCTCCCTTTGGTTCCTTCCCTATATATGTCCCTCCCTTTGGTTCCTTCCCTATATATGTCTCTCCCTTTGGTTCCTTCCCTATATATGTCCCTCCCTTTGGTTCCTTCCCTATATATGTCTCTCCCTTTGGTTCCTTCCCTATATATGTCCCTCACTTTGGTTCCTTCCCTATATATGTCACTCCCTTTGGTTCCTTCCCTATATATGTCACTCCCTTTGGTTCCTTCCCCAGGTGTTATTGTTTCTGTTTCGTGACTGTACGTTGTTCGTGTTTCGGATTATGTTGCATGTATTCATTAAAACACTCCCTGAACTTGGGGTGGCGGCATCATGTTATGTTAAGTTAAGGCAGTCAGGAAGTTAAAGCAGTCAGGAAGTTAAAGCAGTCAGGAAGTTAAAGCAGTCAGGAAGTTAAAGCAGACAGGAAGTTAAAGCAGTCAGGAAGTTAAAGCAGACAGGAAGTTAAAGCAGTCAGGAAGTTAAAGCAGTCAGGAAGTTAAAGCAGACAGGAAGTTAAAGCAGTCAGGAAGTTAAAGCAGTCAGGAAGTTAAAGCAGTCAGGAAGTTAAAGCAGACAGGAAGTTAAAGCAGACAGGAAGTTAAAGCAGTCAGGAAGTTAAAGCAGACAGGAAGTTAAAGCAGTCAGGAAGTTAAAGCAGTCAGGAAGTTAAAGCAGACAGGAAGTTAAAGCAGACAGGAAGTTAAAGCAGACAGGAAGTTAAAGCAGACAGGAAGTTAAAGCAAACAGGATTTACTAGGATTAAATATCAGGAATTGTGAAAAACTGAGATGAAATGTATTTCGCTAAGGTGTATGTAAACTCCTGACTTCAACTGTAAATATATAGATGAGCGATGGCCGAGCGGCATAGACAAGGTGCAATAGATGGTATAAATACAGTATATACATGTGATGTGAGTAATGTAAGATATGTAAACCTTATTAAAAGTGGCATTATTTAGAGTGGCATTGTATAAAGTGACAAATGATCCATTTGTTAAAGTGGCCAGTGTTTGGGTCTCATTGTAGGCAGCAGCCTCTCGGAGTTAGCGATAGCTATTTAGCAGTCTGGTGGCCTTGAGATAGAAGCTGTTTTTCAGTCTCTCGGTCCCAGCTTTGATGCACTTGTACTGACCTCGCCTTCTGGATTGTAGCGGTGTGAATGGGCAGTGGCTCGGGTGGTTGATGTCCTTGATGATCTTTTTGGCCTTCCTGTGACATCGGTGCTGTAGGTGTCATGGAGGGCAGGTCGTTTGCCCCCGGTGATGCATTGTGCAGAACGCACTACCCTCTGGAGAGCCTTGCGGTTGAGGGTGGTGCAGTTGCCGTACCAGGCTGTGATACAGCCCGACAAGATGCTGTCGATTGTGCATCTGTAAAAGTTTGTCAGGGTTTTTGGTGACAAGCCAAAAAATGTTCAGCCTCTTGAGGTTGCGCCTTCTTCACCACACTGTCTGTGTGGGTGGACCATTGCAGTTTGTCTGTGATGTGTACGCCGAGGAACTTAAAACTTTCCACCTTCTCCACTCATGACCCTTCGATGTGGATAGTGGGGGGTGCTCCCTCTGCTGTTTCCTGAAGTCCACGATCATCTCCTTTGTTTTGTTGACGTTGAGTGAGAGGTTGTTTTCCTGACACTTCAATCAGAGTGCTCGGTATGAACCTGATTTATTTTTTTTACCTTTATTTAACTAGTCAGTTAAGAACAAATTCTGTTTTTCAATGATGGCCTAGGAACAGTGGCTTAACTGCCTGTTCAGGGGCAGAATGACAGATTTGTACCTTGTCAGCTCAGGGATTTGAACTTGCAACCTTCCGGTTACTAATGTTGTGTCATCTGCAAACTTGATGATTGAGCTGGAGGCGTGCATGGCCAAGCAGTCGTGGGTGAACAGGGAGTACAGGAGGGGTCTGAGCACGCACCCTTGTGGGGCCCCAGTGTTGAGGGTCAGAGAAGTGAAGATATTTCCTACCTTCACCAGTAGGGGACGGCCCGTCAGAACGTCAGGACCCAATTGTACGGGGCAGGTTTGAGACCCAGGGCCTCCATCTTGATGATGAGCTTGGAGGGTACTATGGTGTTGAATGCTGAGCTGTAGTCAATGAACAACTTTCTTACATGGGTATTCATCTTGTCCAGATGGGAGAGGGCAGTGGGCAGTGTGATGTCGATTGCTTCGTCTGTGGATCTGTTGGGGCGGTAAGCAAACTGAAGTGGGTCTAGGGTGTCAGGTAAGGTGGAGGTGATATGATCCTTAACTAGCCTCTCAAAGCCCTTCATGAGTGCTACGGGGCAGTAGTCATTTAGTTCAGTTACCTATCAATTATCTTTGCCTTCTTGGGTACAGGAAAAATGGTAGCCATCTTGAAGCATGTGGGGACAACAGACTCGGATAGGGAGCGATTGAATATGTCCATAAACACACATGCTCTGAGGACACGGCTATGGATGCCGTCTGGGACAGCAGCCTTGCGAGGGTGAACACGTTTAAATGTTTTACTCACGTCAGCCACGGAGAAGGAGAGGGGGGGGCACAGTCCTTGTTAGTGGGCAAAGAAAGTGTTTTGTTTGTCAGGAAAAGTGACGTCGGTGTCCGTGACGTGGCTGGTTTTCTTTTTTGTAGTCCGTGATTTCCTGTAGACACTGCCACATACGTTTTGTGTCTGAGCCGTTGAATTGCGACTCCATCTTGTCCCTGTACTGGCATTTCGCTTGTTTGACTGCCTTGTAGGAGGGAATAACTACACTGTTTATATTCAGTCATATAGACCAGACCTCTGTTAAAAGTGTTGCACCTCATCCATCCACGGTTTCTGGGTTTTAATAGTCACAGTGGGAACAACATCTTCATTGCACTTCTTTATAAACGTACTCACTCAGTACAGCGTATAGATGTTGTTCTCTGACTCCAATCAAGTTGTAGAAACATCTCAAGGATGATCAAAGGAAACAGGATGCACCTGAGCTCAATTTCGAGTCTCATTGCAAAAGGTCTGAATACTTATGTAAATAAGTAAGTTATTTCTGTTTTTTTTATACATTTGCAAAAAAAATATATAAAAAACTGTTTACACTTTGTCATTATGGAGTATTGTGTGTAGATTGATGAGATGTTTTTATTGATTTAATTAATGTTAGAATAAGGCTGTAACTTAACAAAATGTGGAAAAAGGAAAGGGGTCTGAATACTTTCCGAATGCACTGTATCTAGCTCAATACATTTGGTTATCAAAATAACAGCTTTGAACGATGTCAAAGTAACTGGTGGAGATGAAACAGTTGTTTATACTTTGGTTAAAAACTATCTTTCATATTTGTTTATTTAGCTATACAAACAATCAAAAACTGCACACCTCCGAGAACAAGACACATTGACCAGCTGACAGTTAATAATGCAAGCTAGCAATCAGAATGATTGGGAACTGACTGACTGACTGACTGACTGACTGACTGACTGACTGACTGACTGACTGACTGACTGACTGACTGACTGACTGACTGACTGACTGACTGACTGACTGACTGACTGACTAACTAACTATTTTTACATGACACCATGGAACGGGTATGAATTTTAAACCAGAGCCTTACCCATGCCCACAACGTTCAGGCCTTACCCTTATTAGGCCTGACTGCTTCATTCAAATTTAAGGCAAACCCCCTTTCTGAAACCAGAAATAACTTCCTCAGTTAGTAAATCAATTAGCTGTTCCTCTCTGTCTGTCACTCGCCCTTTGCGCGCAGCTCACTCTGCATGCGCTCTGCTCATGGTGGCTCTTTGTGTTTGTGAGTATCCATAGCAACAGTTTCACTTGGGCTGCTCTGATCAATGAAAAGACATGAGAGAGCAGTTGGCTACTTTTCGTCACTCTAAACTCCCACAAAACTCAAGGAACATTATTATTTTAGGTGAAATAATCACTCCTGTCTTATAATTTAACGAGGTTGAAGCACCTCTGACTCCATGTTATGATCTTAGTCAGATATGACTGTACTACGCTGCAGAGCGTGCGCACGGGGCTCAGCTTCAAAATATTAGTGATCAATTTAGTGATACCCGAGCCCTGCCCGTACTATTGTTATTGATGAAAAAACAGGCCCGGGTTGGGTAACGGAGCTCTAATGAGGGTATAGATTGTCCTGAAGGTGTAGATAGTCGTGAGGGTATAGATTGTCCTGAGGGTATAGACACTTCTAACCCTTAACAGATAGATCAATTACCTGCGCTGGGTTCTCTCATGTCCCTTCTAACCCTTAACAGATAGATCAATTACCCTGCGATGGGTTCTCTCATGTCCCTTCTAACCCTTAACAGATATTTAACTAGATAGAACAGATCCACACAATGGAAGCATTATTATTCCCCTTCTCGGAATCACGGTCTAACACCTTGCCCATTCGCTGCCAAAGAAAACAGGACTGGAAGTCGGTATTCCAGAACACAGGAGTAACGGCTGGGACTAGGTCTTCCAGAACACATTAGTAACGGCTGGGACTAGGTCTTCCAGAACACAGGAGTAACAGCTGGGACTAGGTCTTCCAGAACACAGGAGTAACGGCTGGGACTAGGTCTTCTAGAACACAGGAGTAACGGCTGGGACTAGGTCTTCCAGAACACGGGAGGCTGGGACTAGGTCTTCTAGAACACAGGAGTAACGGCTGGGACTAGGTCTTCCAGAACATAGGAGGCTGGGACTAGGTCTTCCAGAACACAGGAGTAACGGCTGGGACTAGGTCTTCTAGAACACATTAGTAACGGCTGGGACTAGGTCTTCCAGAACACAGGAGTAACGGCTGGGACTAGGTCTTCCAGAACACAGGAGTAACGGCTGGGACTAGGTCTTCCAGAACACAGGAGGCTGGGACTAGGTCTTCCAGAACACAGGAGGCTGGGACTAGGTCTTCCAGAACACAGGAGGCTGGGACTAGGTCTTCCAAAACACAGGAGGCTGGGACTAGGTCTTCTAGAACACAGGAGTAACGGCTGGGACTAGGTCTTCCAGAACACAGGAGGCTGGGACTAGGTCTTCCAGAACACAGGAGGCTGGGACTAGGTCTTCCAGAACACAGGAGGCTGGGACTAGGTCTTCCAAAACACAGGAGTAACGGCTGGGACTAGGTCTTCCAGAACACAGGAGGCTGGGACTAGGTCTTCCAGAACACAGGAGGCTGGGACTAGGTCTTCCAGAACACAGGAGGCTGGGACTAGGTCTTCCAGAACACAGGAGGCTGTGATGTGTATCATCTGTCTTGGAGAGAGAAACAACGGAGGGATATAGCCTAGACTAGTCTGAACATCTCCAGCCAGAGCCAATGAGGTGTTTGATGAAAAGACATGTGACCTAACCTCCATAGAAAACACAGGAAATAAAAAGCAAAGTATCACCGGACGTGCTATTATGACTTGGCAACGGCTCAAGCAGCTGTGGAGGAATTGGACAAATGCTTCTTTTCCATATTTTTTACATATGGATTCCAGGTCATAATATGTTCCCTTAGTTGTTTCTTCTTTAACGTTAAACTGCTTACAGTAATGTTAATGTTCTCTAGGACCAAACTGTCAACATTACTTATGAGTGTCACGTTCTGACCTTAGTTCCTTTGTTATGTCTTTTGTTTTAGTATGGTCAGGGTCGTGAGTTGGGTGGGTTTGTCTATGTTCCGTTTTCTATGTTGTGTGTTTTTGCGTTTGGCCTGGTATGGTTCTCAATCAGAGGCAGGCGTCGTTAGTTGTCTCTGATTGAGAATCATACTTAGGTAGCCTTTTCCCACTTGGTGGGTGTTTATTTTCTGTGTCTGTGTGTTCCACACGGAACTGTTTCGGTTTGGTTATTTCACGTGTGGTTTATTGTTTTGTTTCAGTGTTCGCTTGTTTTAATAAAGAGCATGAACACGTACCACGCTGCGCATTGGTCCTCCGATCCTTACTACTCCTCCTCGTCAGAGGAAGACAATGAGGTTTCCTGAAAAACCAAGACTGTCTTGTTTCGAATTAATGAGTGAAACTGCCATTTATGTATTCATTGTATTGCTGTCAATTTGCTTATACACTGAACAAAAATATAAACGCAGCATGTAAAGTGTTGGTCCCATGTTTCATAAGATGAAATAAAAGATCCCAGAAATGTTCCATACGCACAAAAAGCTTATTTCTCTCAAATGTTGTCCACAAATGGGTTTGTAACCCTGTTAGTGAGCATTTCTCCTCTTCCAAGACAATCCATCCACCTGACAGGTAAGGCATATTAAAAAGCTGACTAAACGGCATGGTCATTACATAGGTGCACCTTGTGCTGGGGACAATAGATGGCCACCGTAAAATGTACAGTTTTGTCACATGACACAATGCCACAGATTGCAATTGGCATGCTGACTGTTGGAATGCCCACCAGAACTGTTTCCAGAGAATTGCATGTCATGAAACAAAGCTGAAAATGTCAGTTCTTCCATGACCTGCATACTCACCAGACATTTCACCCATTGAGCATGTTTGGGATGCTCTGGATGGATGTGTACGACAGCGTGTTCCAGTTCCCGCCAATATCCAGCTACTTTGCACAGCTATTGAAGAGGAGCGGGACAACATTCCACACGCCACAATCAACAGCCTGATCAACTTTATGTGATGGAGATGTGTCGCGCTGCATGAGGCAAATGGTTTGTCACACCAGATACTGACTTGTTTTCTGATCCAGACCCTTACTTTTTTAAGGTATCTGTGATCAACAGATGCATATCTGTATTCCCAGTCATGTGCAATCCATAGATTAGGGCCTAATTCCTATATTTTTAATTGACTGATTTCCTTAAATGAACTTGTATCTCAGTAAAATCTTTGAAATTGTTGCATGTTGCATTTATATTTTTGTTCAGTAATGCAAACTGTCATGACCACAAACCATTGTTAAAGTCAGGAAATTGACTTGACAGAATGCTAGCTAACTAGCTCAGTGCATTAGGAAAATATTCAGATCCCTTGACTTTTTCCACATTTTGCTACATCACAGCCTTATTCTAAAATGCATTTTTATTTTTAAATGTTTTAAAAATGGAAACACGATGCACCTGAGCTCAATTTCAAGTCTCATAGCAAAAGGTCTGAATACTTATGTAAATAAGGTATTCATGTTTTTATTCTATTTTATTGCAGACATAAAAAAATATTTTAAAAAGTTTTCGCTTTGTCAATATGTGTTTGAGATTGATGAGCAAAATGTTTTTTATTTAATCCGTTTTAGAATGAAAGACAAAATGTTTGAGTCTTTATAATGTCAGAACATTCAGCAGGACTGTCACCATTTTGACGATGGACAAAATCTATACAGTAGAGTATAGTATAGTATATAACACATTCTGTTCGTGATATTAAAATTCAAAATATGTAGTGTATTAAATATACTTATTTAGGAAAAGTCAAGGACAGAGTGGAACATGGGTAAAAAAAAATGGCAGAGATATTAGTTTTAAATTCACATGATGTTCAAAAGACGTCCTTAAAAAAATTTTTTTTATTTTTTTTATTTCACCTTTATTTAACCAGGTAGGCTAGTTGAGAACAAGTTCTCATTTGCAACTGCGACCTGGCCAAGATAAAGCATAGCAGTGTGAACAGACAACACAGAGTTACACATGGAGTAAACAATTAACAAGTCAATAACACAGTAGAAAAAAAATGGGCAGTCTATATACAATGTGTGCAAAAGGCATGAGGAGGTAGGCGAATAATACAATTTTGCAGATTAACACTGGGGTGATAAATGATCAGATGGTCATGTACAGGTAGAGATATTGGTGTGCAAAAGAGCAGAAAAGTAAATAAATAAATAAAAAAATAAAAAAACAGTATAAAAACAGTATGGGAATGAGGTAGGTGAAAATGGGTGGGCTATTTACCAATAGACTATGTACAGCTGCAGCGATCGGTTAGCTGCTCGGATAGCTGATGTTTGAAGTTGGTGAGGGAGATAAAAGTCTCCAACTTCAGCGATTTTTGCAGTTCGTTCCAGTCACAGGCAGCAGAGTACTGGAACCAAAGGCGGCCAAATGAGGTGTTGGCTTTAGGGATGATCAGTGAGATACACCTGCTGGAGCGTGTGCTACGGATGGGTGTTGCCATCGTGACCAGTGAACTGAGATAAGGCGGAGCTTTACCTAGCATGGACTTGTAGATGACCTGAGCCAGTGGGTCTGGCGACGAATATGTAGCGAGGGCCAGCCGACTAGAGCATACAAGTCGCAGTGGTGGGTGGTATAAGGTGCTTTGGTGACAAAACGGATGGCACTATGATAGACTGCATCCAGTTTGCTGAGTAGAGTGTTGGAAGCCATTTTGTAGATGACATCGCCGAAATCGAGGATTGGTAGGATAGTCAGTTTTACTAGGGTAAGCTTGGCGGCGTGAGTGAAGGAGGCTTTGTTGCGGAATAGAAAGCCGACTCTTGATTTGATTTTCGATTGGAGATGTTTGATGTGAGTCTGAAGGAGAGTTTGCAGTCTAGCCAGACACCTAGGTACTTATAGATGTCCACATATTCAAGGTCGGAACCATCCAGGGTGGTGATGCTAGTCGGGCATGCGGGTGCAGGCAGCGATCGGTTGAAAAGCATGCATTTGGTTTTACTCGCGTTTAAGAGCAGTTGGAGGCCACGGAAGGAGTGCTGTATGGCATTGAAGCTCGTTTGGAGGTTAGATAGCACAGTGTCCAGTGACGGGCCGAAAGTATATAGAATGGTGTCGTCTGCGTAGAGGTGGATCAGGGAATCGCCCGCAGCAAGAGCAACATCATTGATATATACAGAGAAAAGAGTCGGCCCGAGAATTGAACCCTGTGGCACCCCCATAGAGACTGCCAGAGGACCGGACAGCATGCCCTCCGATTTGACACACTGAACTCTGTCTGCAAAGTAATTGGTGAACCAGGCAAGGCAGTCATCCGAGAAACCGAGGCTATTGAGTCTGCCGATAAGAATATGGTGATTGACAGAGTCGAAAGCCTTGGCGAGGTCGATGAAGACGGCTGCACAGTACTGTCTTTTATCGATGGCGGTTATGATATCGTTTAGTACCTTGAGCGTGGCTGAGGTGCACCCGTGACCGGCTCGGAAACCAGATTGCACAGCGGAGAAGGTACGGTGGGATTCGAGATGGTCAGTGACCTGTTTGTTGACTTGGCTTTCGAAGACCTTAGATAGGCAGGGCAGGATGGATATAGGTCTATAGCAGTTTGGGTCCAGGGTGTCTCCGCCTTTGAAGAGGGGGATGACTGCGGCAGCTTTCCAATCCTTGGGGATCTCAGACGATATGAAAGAGAGGTTGAACAGGCTGGTAATAGGGGTTGCGACAATGGCGGCAGATAGTTTCAGAAATAGAGGGTCCAGATTGTCAAGCCCAGCTGATTTGTACGGGTCTAGGTTTTGCAGCTCTTTCAGAACATCTGCTATCTGGATTTGGGTAAAGGAGAACCTGGAGAGGCTTGGGCGAGGAGCTGCGGGGGGAAATATTCACACGTTGATAAAGAAATATTCACACGTTGAGCTTAAATTTCACATGTGAAACCATGTTTTCACTTGTATTAAAAGAGTTCAAATGTTAAAATTTCACGTGAGAATCGGATATGCAGTTTCACAAAAAACCTCCAAGTGAAAATCTCACTTTCACATGTGAAATTGCAAGTTCACGTGAAAATCAACAACAAAAAATCTGATTTGCAGGTTAACATGTAAGAAAACTCCACATGTTAAAATTCCATGGAATTGCCTTTTCATATGTAAAAAACATTCACATTTGAAAATCACATTTGCTGTTTCACATGTTAAAATCTAATTTGCAGTTTCATGTGTGAAATTGTAAATGGATGCAAAAATATATATATATTTTTTTTAATGATAAATAAAATACCTCCAATGGCAATTTAATTGTGTTTTGACACATCCATTCCAGCAACAAAGCACCCTTCACCCCATTGATGGTTTTCCTCTGAAGCTAAGCAGGGTCCTAGTCGGTCCCTGGATGTGAGACCAGATGTAGCTGGAAAATAAAAATAATATAATAATGTGAAAAATAAATGTGTGGAGAAAAATAAAATCACATTTGAATTTAAAACGTGACACTTCATGAAAACCACGTGTGTGGCTTTGTTTTTGTAAGGGCGTCGTTGGCGGTGCCTGGGTATTACCACGGGTATTGTGGTAACATTGAGGCGTGTGTTTGTTTGGTGAAAATACGAGCACACACTGTAAATCATACACGTAGATAGTGAGAAACAGAACGTGCATGTTTTCGTTTTTAGGGTTAGAATTTGCCTTGTTAATGTTTGTGCGCGTGTATGTTTGTGTGGTACGCATTAGTCGTTTGTTTTTCTGCCTTCCAAAAAGAGAGGGACAGAGAGGGAGAGAGACAGAGAGACAGACAGACAGACAGATGGGGAGACAGACAGACAGACAGACAGACAGACAGACAGACAGACAGACAGACAGACAGACAGACAGACAGACAGACAGACAGACAGACAGGGGGAGAGAGAGATGTGCAGACAGGCTGAGACAGACAGACAGGCAGAGGGAGAGACAGACAGACAGGCAGAGGGAGAGACAGACAGCGGGAGACAGACAGACGGACAGAGGGAGAGAGACAGACGGACAGAGGGAGAGAGACAGACGGACAGAGGGAGAGAGAGATGGACAGAGGGAGAGACAGACAGACAGGCAGAGGGAGAGACAGACATGCACAGACAGACAGACAGGCAGAGGGAGAGACAGATGGACAGAGGGAGAGACAGATGGACAGAGGGAGAGAGAGACAGACAGATGGACAGAGGGAGAGAGGGAGGCAATGTAGACATATGTTTCCCATGCCAATAAAGCCCCTTAAATTGAATTTGAGAGAGAGAGAACAAGCCAAAGCAATGTCGGTCTGATTTTATCAGATGTAATGATCTAGGTTGGCTTTTCTACCCCGTTGTTATTGGCTAGGTTGGCTTTTCTACCCCGTTGTTATTGGCTAGGTTGGCTTTGCTAATCCGTTGTTATTGGTTAGGTTGGCTATGCTACCCCGTTGTTATTGGCTAGGTTGGCTATGCTACCCCGTTTAAATTGGCTAGGTTGGCTTTTCTACCCCGTTGTTATTGGCTAGGTTGGCTTTGCTAATCCGTTGTTATTGGCTAGGTTGGCTTTGCTAATCCGTTGTTATTGGCTAGGTTGGCTATGCTACCCTGTTGTTATTGGCTAGGTTGGCTATGCTACCCCGTTGTTATTTGCTAGGTTGGCTATTCAACCCCGTTGTTATTGGCTAGGTTGGCTATGCTAATCCGTTGTTATTGGCTAGGTTGGCTATGCTAATCCGTTGTTATTGGCTAGGTTGGCTATGCTAATCCGTTGTTATTGGCTAGGTTGGCTATGCTACCCCGTTGTTATTGGCTAGGTTGGCTATGCTAATCCGTTGTTATTGGCTAGGTTGGCTATGCTACCCCGTTGTTATTGGCTAGGTTGGCTATGCTACCCCGTTGTTATTGGCTAGGTTGGCTATGCTACCCCGTTGCTGAAAGTCATCATTTTTCTCATGCTCTTCACAGCTTTAATGCAGCATATGTTCTCCCCTGTAATCCCCTGCTGAAAACAACCAAGCACTTCAGCAGTGTTTCCCTGTGAGGCCTATGCCAGGCTATGACCTGTCCCATCCCATTAGAAAACAATGAGCCTCGCTCTTTTTTAGCTAAACTCAATGAGCTCTTAAAACCATTGTCGAGAGGTTTATAAGGAACTAGCAGATTGTCTTAAAGCGTAAATGGCCTTGGCCTTGTCTGTGTTAAGCCCCTTATACATACAAACTCAGCTTTTACCAGGCCAACTCTAGACCCATTGACACAGGATTTACAGAAAAGCCATTGAAATCAAACGAAGTGTTTTGATCAAGTCAAAACAGCTTGCATTGTTTGAGAATGCATGTACAGGGTTTCTCCATCAGTGCAGGTTGTAGTCCAGGCAGTAGTCCAACATGGAAGAAGTCAAACATGGAAGAAGTCATATATATTTATACTTTTTTTTTGCTCTCTCTCTCTCTCTCTCTCTCTCTCTCCCCAGGCTTGCTTACCGTTAGAGTGAGTACTCACCTAGATACATACTGTTAGTGAGTACTCACCTAGATACATACTGTTAGAGTGAGTACTCATCTAGATACATACCGTTAGAGTGAGTACTCACCTAGATACATAATGTTAGTGAGTACTCACCTAGATACATACTGTTAGAGTGAGTACTCACCTAGATACATAATGTTAGTGAGTACTCACCTAGATACATAATGTTAGTGAGTACTCACCTAGATACATACCGTTAGAGTGAGTACTCATCTAGATACATACCGTTAGAGTGAGTACTCACCTAGATACATACTGTTAGAGTGAGTACTCACCTAGATACATAATGTTAGAGTGAGTACTCACCTAGATACATAATGTTAGTGAGTACTCACCTAGATACATACTGTTAGTGAGTACTCACCTAGATACATACTGTTAGTGAGTACTCACCTAGATACATACTGTTAGTGAGTACTCACCTAGGTACATACTGTTAGAGAGAGTACTGACATAGATACATACTGTTAGAGTGAGTACTCACCTAGATACATACTGTTAGAGTGAGTACTCACCTAGATACATACAGTACACGGGTTTAGCTACTGTATGTTTACAGCGTAGTTGACTCATAATCGGTTGAAACTCACTACCATGAGCTTATGGACCGTTTATAACAGTTTGGAGTCCACCTTCTGCCCCACAAGCTGTAAGACTTGCCCCCCAAGCAGTAAGACTGGCCTACCAAGCAGTAAGACTGGCCCCACAAGCAGTAAGACTGGCCCCACAAGCAGTAAGACTGGCCCCACAAGCAGTAAGACTGGCCCCACAAGCCTTAAGACTGGCCCCACAAGCCTTAAGACTGGCCCCACAAGCCTTAAGACTGGCCCCACAAGCCGTAAGACTGGGCCCACAAGCAGTAAGACTGGCCCCCAAGCAGTAAGACTTTCCCCCCAAGCAGTAAGACTGGCCCCACAAGAAGTAAGACTGGCCCCACAAGCAGTAAGACTGGCCCCCAAGCCGTAAGACTGGCCCCAAAGCAGTAAGACTGGCCCCCAAGCCTTAAGACTGGCCCCACAAGCCGTAAGACTGCCCCCCAAGCAGTAAGACTGGCCCCCCAGCCTTAAGACTGGCCCCCAAGCAGTAAGACTGGCCCCCAAGCCATAAGACTGGCCCCACAAGCAGTAAGACTGGCCCCACAAGCAGTAAGACTGGCCCCACAAGCAGTAAGAATGGCCCCCAAGCCGTAAGACTGGCCCCACAAGCCGTAATACTGGGCCCACAAGCAGTAAGACTGGCCCCCAAGCCTTAAGACTGGCCCACAAGCCGTAAGACTGGGCCCACAAGTAGTAAGACTGGCCCCACATGCCGTAAGACTGGCCCCACAAGCAGTAAGACTGGCCCCAAAGCAGTAAGACTGGCCCCCAAGCAGTAAGACTGGCCCCCAAGCCATAAGACTGGCCCCCAAGCAGTAAGACTGGCCCCCCAGCCTTAAGACTGGCCCCCAAGCAGTAAGACTTGCCCCACAAGCAGTAAGACTTGCCCCCAAGCAGTAAGACTGGCCCCACAAGCCTTAAGACTGGCCCCACAAGCAGTAAGACTGGCACCACAAGTAGTAAGACTTGCCCCCAAGCAGTGAGACTGGCCCCACAAGCCGTAAGACTGGCCCCACAAGCAGTAAGACTGGCCCCACAAGCCTTAAGACTGGCCCCCCAAGCAGTAAGACTGGCCCCACAAGCCGTAATACTGGCCCCACAAGCCGTAAGACTGGCCCCACAAGCAGTAAGACTTGCCCCCAAGCAGTAAGACTGGCCCCACAAGCAGTAAGATTTGCCCCACAAGCAGTAAGACTTGCCCCCAAGCAGTAATACTGGCCCCACAAGCAGTAAGACTTGCCCCCAAGCAGTAAGACTGGCCCCACAAGCCTTAAGACTGGCCCCACAAGCAGTAAGACTTGCCCCCAAGCAGTAAGACTGGCCCCACAAGCAGTAAGACTGGCCCCACAAGCCTTAAGACTGGCCCCACAAGCAGTACGACTTGCCCCCAAGCAGTAAGACTTGCCCCCAAGCAGTAAGACTGGCCCCACAAGCCTTAAGACTGGCCCCACAAGCCTTAAGACTGGCCCCCAAGCAGTAAGACTGGCCCCACAAGCAGTAAGACTTGCCCCCAAGCAGTAAGACTGGCCCCACAAGCCTTAAGACTGGCCCCCAAGCAGTAAGACTGGCCCCACAAGCCGTAAGACTGGCCCCACAAGCCGTAAGACTGGCCCCACAAGCAGTAAGACTGGCCCCACAAGCAGTAAGACTTGCCCCCAAGCAGTAAGACTGGCCCCACAAGCAGTAAGACTTGCCCCCAAGCAGTAAGACTGGCCCCACAAGCAGTAAGACTTGCCCCCAAGCAGTAAGACTGGCCCCACAAGCCTTAAGACTGGCCCCACAAGCAGTAAGACTTGCCCCACAAGCAGTAAGACTTGCCCCAAGCAGTAAGACTGGCCCCACAAGCAGTAAGACTTGCCCCAAGCAGTAAGACTGGCCCCACAAGCAGTAAGACTTGCCCCCAAGCAGTAAGACTGGCCCCACAAGCCTTAAGACTGGCCCCACAAGCCTTAAGACTTGCCCCCAAGCAGTAAGACTGGCCCCACAAGCCTTAAGACTGGCCCCACAAGCCTTAAGACTGGCCCCACAAGCAGTAAGACTGGCCCCACAAGCCTTAAGACCGCTGAACAATTAATCAAAAGGCTACTCGCTGTTTAATCTCTATGCATAGTCAGTTTACAAATTACCTCAACTAACCTGTGCCCCCGCACATTGACTCTGTACCGTAACACCCTGTATATAGCCTCCACATTGACTCTGTACCGTAATACCCTGTATATAGCCTCCACATTGACTCTGTACCGCCTCCACATACTCTGTACCGTAATACTGTATATAGCCTCCACATTGACTCTGTACCGTAATACCCTGTATATAGCCTCCACATTGACTCTGTACCGTAATACCCTGTATATAGCCTCCACATTGACTCTGTACCGTAATACCCTGTATATAGCCTCCACATTGACTCTGTACCGTAATACCCTGTATATAGCCTCCACATTGACTCTGTACCGTAATACCCTGTATATAGCCTCCACATTGACTCTGTACCGTAATACCCTGTATATAGCCTCCACATTGACTCTGTACCGTAATACCCTGTATATAGCCTCCACATTGACTCTGTACCGTAATACCCTGTATATAGCCTCCACATTGACTCTGTACCGTAATACCCTGTATATAGCCTCCACATTCTGACTCTGTACCGTAGCCTCCACATTGACTCTGTATGTATAGCCTCCACATTGACTCTGTACCGTAATACCCTGTATATAGCCTCCACATTGACTCTGTACCGTAATACCCTGTATATAGCCTCCACATTGACTCTGTACCGTAATACCCTGTATATAGCCTCCACATTGACTAATACCCTGTATATAGCCTCCACATTGACTCTGTACCGTAATACCCTGTATATAGCCTCCACATTGACTCTGTACCGTAATGTATATAGCCTCTTGACTCTGTACCGGTACCCCCTGTATATAGTCTCCACATTGACTCTGTATACCCCCTGTATTTAGCCTCCACATTGACTCTGTACTGTAATACCCTGTATATAAATGTCCACATTGACTCTGTACCGTATTTATAAAGCCTTTTCCACATTAACTCTTTCCGTTGATACCCTGTATATAGCCTCCACATTGACTCTGTACCTGTATTAGCCTCCATGTGACTCTGTAACATTTGATTATAGCCTCCACATTGACTCTGTATTAATACCCTGTATATAGCCTCCACATTGACTCTGTACTGTAATACCCTGTATAAACCTCCACATTGACTCTGTACCGTAATTTCCTGTATATAGCCTCCACATTGACTCTGTATTATGGTCCAGAATGACTAATACCCTGTATATAGCCTCCACATTGACTCTGTACCGTAATACCCTGTATATAGCCTCCACATTGACTCTGTACCGTAATACCCTGTATATAGCCTCATTATTTATTGTGTTACTTTATTATTATTAAAAATATATAAATGTTTTACTTTAGTTTATTTAGTAAATATTTTCTTAACTCTATTTCTTGAACTGAATTATTAGTTACAGGCTTGTAAGTAAGGATTTCAGGGTAAGGTGAGTTGTATACCTGTTGTATTTGGTGCATGTGACAAATAACATTTGATTTATAAAGTCACTTTTCATTAATAAAAGCATTGCCCCAAACGGCAAACCACTTCCAACTGTTGGTCGTTCACATTTCATAAACCCACAACCCACAGCATTTCTGAGAATGGTAGAATGGTATTATGGTAGAATGGTAGAATGGTATTATGGTAGAATGGTAGAATGGTAGTATGGTATTATGGTAGAATGGTAGTATGGTAGTACGGTATTATGGTAGTATGGTATTATGGTTGAATGGTAGTATGGTAGTATGGTAGTATGGTAGAATGGTAGAATGGTATTATGGTAGAATGGTAGTATGGTATTATGGTAGAATGGTAGTATGGTAGTATGGTAGTATGGTAGAATGGTAGAATGGTAGTATGGTATTATGGTAGAATGGTAGAATGGTAGAATGGTAGAATGGTAGTATGGTATTATGGTAGAATGGTAGTACGGTATTATGGTAGTATGGTAGTACGGTATTATGGTAGAATGGTAGAATGGTAGAATGGTAATATGGTATTATGGTAGAATGGTATTATGGTAGAATGGTAGTATGGTAGAATGGTAGAATGGTAGAATGGTAGTATGGTATTATGGTAGTATGGTAGTACGGTATTATGGTAGTATGGTAGTATGGTAGAATGGTAGAATGGTAGAATGGTAGTATGGTATTATGGTATTATGGTAGAATGGTAGTATGGTAGAATGGTAGAATGGTAGAATGGTAGTATGGTATTATGGTAGTATGGTAGTATGGTAGTATGGTAGAATGGTATTATGGTAGAATGGTAGTATGGTAGTACGGTATTATGGTAGTATGGTAGAATGGTAGATTGGTAGAATGGTATTATGGTAGAATGGTAGTATGGTAGAATGGTAGTATAGGTAGTATGGTATTATGGTAGAATGGTGGAATGGTATTATGGTAGAATGGTAGAATGGTAGAATGGTGGAATGGTAGTATGGTAGAATGGTAGTATGGTAGTATGGTATTATGGTAGAATGGTAGTATGGTAGAATGGTAGTATGGTAGTATGGTAGTATGGTAGTATGGTATTATGGTAGTATGGTAGAATGGTAGTATGGTAGTATGGTAGAATGGTAGTATGGTAGAATGGTAGAATGGTAGTATGGTATTATGGTAGTATGGTAGTATGGTATTATGGTAGAATGGTAGTATGGTAGTATGGTATTATGGTAGTATGGTATTATGGTAGAATGGTAGTATGGTAGAATGATAGAATGGTAGTATGGTAGTATGGTAGAATGGTAGTATGGTATTATGGTAGTATGGTAGAATTGTATTATGGTAGAATGATAGAATGGTATTATGGTAGAATGGTAGAATGGTAGTATGGTAGTGTGGTAGTATGGTAGTACGGTATTACAGTAGAACGGTAGTACGGTAGAATGATAGAATGGTAGTATGGTATTATGGTAGAATGGTAGAATGGTAGTATGGTATTATGGTAGAATGGTAGTATGGTAGTATGGTATTATGGTAGTATGGCATTATGGTAGAATGGTAGTATGGTAGAATGGCAGAATGGTAGTATGGTATTATGGTAGTATGGTAGTATGGTAGAATGGTAGTATGGTATTATGGTAGAATGGTAGAATGGTATTATGGTAGTATGGTAGAATGGTAGTATGGTAGAATGGTAGAATGGTAGTATGGTAGTATGGTATTATGGTAGAATGGTAGTATGGTAGATTGGTAGTATGGTAGATTGGTAGTATGGTAGAATGGTAGTATGGTAGAATGGTAGTATGGTAGATTGGTAGTATGGTAGAATGGTAGTATGGTAGAATGGTAGTATGGTAGATTGGTAGAATGGTAGTATGGTATTATGGTAGAATGGTAGAATGGTAGTATGGTATTATGGTAGTATGGTAGAATGGTAGTATGGTAGTATGGTATTATGATAGAATGGTAGAATGGTAGTATGGTAGTATGGTATTATGGTAGTATGGTATTATGGTAGAATGGTAGTATGGTAGATTGGTAGTATGGTAGATTGGTAGTATGGTAGAATGGTAGTATGGTAGAATGGTAGTATGGTAGATTGGTAGAATGGTAGATTGGTAGTATGGTAGAATGGTAGTATGGTAGAATGGTATTATGGTAGAATGGTAGAATGGTAGTATGGTAGAATGGTATTATGGTAGAATGGTAGTATGGTAGAATGGTATTATGGTAGAATGGTAGAATGGTAGTATGGTAGAATGGTATTATGGTAGAATGGTAGAATGGTAGTATGGTAAGTCAGGTATTTGGGAGTCCAAAGAAGATGAAGGAAGTCAAAGGCAAATTGCCAGAATAGGGAAATTACTCATGATATTTCTTGGGAGAATTCTAACATTTCTACACAAGAGATGGATAGTTATAACACACACAGGGTGGGAGAGCGAAGGGAGGGTGGGAGAGCAAAGGGAGGGAAGAGGGGAGAGAGAGGAGGGAAGAGGGGAGGGGAGAGGGGAGGGGAGAGGAGGGAAGAGGGGAGGGGAGAGGGGAGAGAGAGGAGGGAAGAGGGGAGAGAGAGGAGGGAAGAGGGGAGAGAGAGGAGGAAAGAGGGGAGGGGAGAGAGGAGGGAAGAGAGAGGAGGGAAGAGGGAAGAGGGGAGAGAGAGGAGGGAAGAGGCGAGATAGAGGAGGGAAGAGGGGGGAGATAGAGGAGGGAAGAGGGGAGAGAGAGGATGGAAGAGGGAGGGGAGAGAGAGGAGGGAAGAGAGAGGAGGGAAGATGGGAGGGGGAGAGAGAGAGGGGAGAGAGAGGAGGGAAGAGGGGAGAGAGAGGAGGGAAGAGGGGAGGGGAGAGAAGGCAGGGTGGGAGAGAGAAGGCAAGGTGGGAGAGAGAAGGGAGGGTGGGAGAGAGAAGGTAAGGTGGGAGAGAGAAGGCAAGGTGGGAGAGAGAAGGCAAGGTGGGAGAGAGAAGGCAGGGTGGGAGAGAGAAGGCAAGGTGGGAGAGAGAAGGCAAGGTGGGAGAGAGAAGGCAAGGTGGGAGAGAAGGCAAGGTGGGAGAGAGAAGGCAAGGTGGGAGAGAAGGCAAGGTGGGAGAGAGAAGGCAAGGTGGGAGAGAGAAGGCAAGGTGGGAGAGAGAAGGCAAGGTGGGGCAAGGTGGGAGAGAAAGGCAAGGTGGGAGAGAGAAGGCAAGGTGGGAGAGAGAAGGCAAGGTGGGAGAGAGAAGGCAGGGTGGGAGAGAGAAGGCAAGGTGGGAGAGAGAGAAGGCAAGGTGGGAGAGAAGGCAAGGTGAGAGAGAGAAGGCAGGGTGGGAGAGAGAAGGCAAGGTGGGAGAGAGAAGGCAAGGTGGGAGAGAGAAGGCAAGGTGGGAGAGAGAAGGCAAGGTGGGAGAGAGAAGGCAGGGTGGGAGAGAGAAGGCAAGGTGGGAGAGAGAAGGCAAGGTGGGAGAGAGAATGCAAGGTGGGAGAGAGAAGGGAGGGTGGGAGAGAGAAGTCAAGGTGGGAGAGAGAAGTCAAGGTGGGAGAGAGAAGGGAGGGTGGGAGAGAGAAGGGAGGGTGGGAGAGAGAAGGGAGGGTGGGAGAGCGAAGGGAGGGTGGGAGAGAGAAGGCAGGGTGGGAGAGAGAAGGCAGGGTGGGAGAGAGAAGACAGGGTGGGAGAGAGAAGGGAGGGTAAGAGAGCGAAGGGAGGGTGGGAGAGCGAAGGGAGGGAAGGGAGGGTGGGAGAGAGAAGGGAGGGTGGGAGAGAGAAGGGAGGGTGGGAGAGAGAAGGGAGGGTGGGAGAGAGAAGGCAAGGTGGGAGAGAGAGCACTGGTTGGTGTTCTGCGTGGTACTCCCTGCTAGAATCTGCAGGAGAAATCTGATCTACGTTGGAGGTGGACCAAGTGCATAGCCTGGGCTGGACCCAGCGCATAATCTGGTCTGGACCCAGCGCATAGTCGGAGGTGAACCACAGTTCACCGAGAGACACAAACGCCACCATATACGCTACCGCCACCCACCCATCTCAGAGGAGAATGCAGCCACACAGGCTCCTCCATCTACGCCCCAAGGCCTGGCTCGAACTTAAATAAGCAAGGCCTGTAACACACACTGTGTTTCTCAGCACTCGAAGATTCTCTGTGATTTACAGGAAATGCCTGCATTTTAACATTAACATTTTTTGAGTCATTTAGCAGACGCATTTATCCGGAGCGACTTACCGTTACTGCATTCAGTTTAAGATAGCTAGGTGGGACAACCACATATCTCTGTCATAGTACATTGTTCCTCAACAAAGCAGCTGTGTTCTTTCGACAAAATAATAAAAATAAATAACATATCAAAATGGTTCACTTTAGCCCATATATCTCTACGGTCATTCACCTGAAGTCCATATATCTCTACGGTTACTCACCTGAAGTCCATATATCTCTACGGTTACTCACCTGAAGTCCATATATCTCTACGGTTACTCACCTGAAGCCCATATATCTCTACGGTTACTCACCTGAAGTCCATATATCTCTACGGTTACTCACCTGAAGCCCATATATCTCTACGGTTACTCACCTGAAGCCCATATATCTCTACGGTTACTCACCTGAAGCCCATATATCTCTACGGTTACTCACCTGAAGTCCATATATCTCTACGGTTACTCACCTGAAGCCCATATATCTCTACGGTTATTCACCTGAAGCCCCTGAAATCAATATATCTCTACGGTTATTCACCCGAAGTCCATATATCTCTACGGTTGTTCACCTGAAGCCCCTGAAATCCATATATCTCTACGGTTATTCACCTGAAGTCCATATATCTCTACGGTCATTCACCTGAAGTCCATATATCTCTACAGTTATTCACCTGAAGCCCCTGAAGTCCATATATCTCTACGGTTATTCACCTGAAGCCCCCGAAGTCCATATATCTCTACGGTTATTCACCTGAAGCCCCCGAAGTCCATATATCTCTACGGTTATTCACCTGAAGCCCCCGAAGTCCATATATCTTTATGGTTATTCACCTGAAGCCCCAGAAGTCCATATATCTCTACAGTTATTCACCTGAAATCCATATATCTCTACAGTTATTCACCTGAAGCCCCCGAAGTCCATATATCTCTACGGTTATTCACCTGAAGCCCCCGAAGTCCATATATCTCTACGGTTATTCACCTGAAGCCCCCGAAGTCCATATATCTTTATGGTTATTCACCTGAAGCCCCAGAAGTCCATATATCTCTACAGTTATTCACCTGAAGTCCATATATCTCTACAGTTATTCACCTGAAGCCCCTGAAGTCCATATATCTCTATGGTTATTCACCTGAAGCCCCTGAAGTCTATATATCTCTACGGTTATTCACCTGAAGCCCCCGAAGTCCATATATCTTTATGGTTATTCACCTGAAGCCTCTGAAGTCCATATATCTCTACAGTTATTCACCTGAAGCCTCTGAAGTCCATATATCTCTACAGTTATTCACCTGAAGCCTCTGAAGTCCATATATCTCTACAGTTATTCACCTGAAGCCCCTGAAGTCCATATATCTCTACGGTTATTCACCTGAAGTCCATATATCTCTACGGTTATTCACCTGAAGTCCAAATATCTCTACGGTTATTCACCTGAAGCCTCTGAAGTCCATATATCTCTAAGGTTATTCACCTGAAGCCCCTGAAGTCCATATATCTCTACGGTTATTCACCTGAAGTCCATATATCTCTACGGTTATTCACCTGAAGTCCAAATATCTCTACGGTTATTCACCTGAAGCCTCTGAAGTCCATATATCTCTACGGTTATTCAACTGAAGCCCCTGAAGTCCATATATCTCTACGGTTATTCACCTGAAGTCCATATATCTCTACGGTTATTCACCTGAAGTCCATATATCTCTACGGTTATTCAACTGAAGTCCATATATCTCTACGGTTATTCACCTGAAGTCCATATATCTCTACGGTTATTCACCTGAAGTCCATATATCTCTACAGTTATTCACCTGAAGTCCATATATCTCTATGGTCATTCACCTGAAGCCCCTGAAGTCCATATCTCTCTACGGTTATTCACCTGAAGCCTCTGAAGTCCATATATCTCTACGGTTGTTCACCTGAAGCCCCTGAAATCCATATATCTCTACGGTTATTCACCTGAAGTCCATATATCTCTACGGTTATTCACCTGAAGTCCATATATCTCTACGGTTATTCACCTGAAGTCCATATATCTCTACGGTTATTCACCTGAAGTCCATATATCTCTACTGTTATTCACCTGAAGTCCATATATCTCTACGGTTATTCACCTGAAGCCCCTGAAGTCCATATCTCTCTACAGTTATTCACCTGAAGCCCCTGAAGTAATAACAGAGGAAGAGACTGTAGAAATACTGTAGAAATGCTGAATACAACAGGTGTAGACCTTACAGTGAAATGCTTATTTACAATCCCTTAACCAACAATGCAGTTTTAAGAAAATACCCCCCCAAAAAAGTAAGATATAAAAGTAGCAAATCATTAAAGAGCAGCAGTAAAATAACAATAGCGAGGCTATATACAGGGGGTACTGGTACAGAGTCAATGTGGAGGATATATACAGGGGGTACCAGTACAGAGTCAATGTGGAGGCTATATACAGGGGGTACTGGTACAGAGTCAATGTGCGAGGGCACCGGTTAGTCAAGGTAATTGAGGTAGTATGTACATGTAGGTAGAGTTATTAAAGTGAATATGCATAGATAATAACAGGGAGTAGCAGCTGTGTAGAAGGGGGTGGGGCTATGCAAATATAGTCTGGGTAGCCTTTTGATTAGATGTTCAGGAGTCTTATGGCTTGGGGGTAGAAGTTGTTTAGAAGCCTCTTGGACCTAGACTTGGTGCTCCAGTACTGCTTGCCGTGAGGTAGCAGAGAGAACAGTCTGTGACTATGGTGGCTGGAGTCCTTGACAATTTTTAAGGCCTTCCTCTGACACCGCCTGGTATAGAGGTCCTGGTTGGCAAGAAGCTTGGCCCCGGTGATGTTCTGGGCCGTTCGCAATACCCTCTGTAGTGCCTTGCGGTCGGAGGCCGAGCAGTTGTGCACTTTGTAGGGAATAGGGTGCCATAGGGCTCAGGTCAGAAGTAGTGCACTATGTAGGGAATAGGGTGCCATAGGGCTACGGGCGAAAGTAGTGGACTATATAGGGATAGGGTGTCATAGGGCTCTAGTCAAAACTAGTGCACTATATAGGAAATAGGGTGTCATTTGGGATACAACCATGACGTGTGAGGTATCAATCAATCAATCAAATGTATTTATAAAGCCCTTCAGCTGATGTCACAAAGGTATGCAGCTATAGCTGTAGAATGTGTTTCTTGGACAGACCATAGACATGAAGCAATGAGTGGGGAACATTACAGGTTGAAGGTACTGTGTCTTTCCATGTGGCCTGCAGAGGTTGGTTGGCTGGTGTTAAATCAGGTTTACGTTTGGCCTTGAGACCTACGAAGTCCATTTATAAAGCGATAGTACATTTACATTGTGCGGGCAAATTTCATCTGTACAATTTACGCCTTAAATGAATGGATAAAAATAATAAATGGAGAAGCTACGCTTCTTTAGTTGCGTTGTTTTTACCAGGGTCCATTTTCACACAGAGATAGAGGTTTAGGATTGTAGTAATACCATAGAGCTTATGTCCTTGTTGCTCTATTTTCCATCCATTTTGTTTACAGTACAACTTATGTTATAAAGCCTTCATAATGCTATCATAATAGTGACTTAAGTGATGTTATAATCAGTAATGACAACTGACGTCAAGCTTACGGTAACCATCTTTACACACCCAATGACATTGACCATTACCTAGGTAGGCTACAGTACAGACCCCTTGACTTTTTCCACATTTTCTTACGTTACAGCCTTATTCTAAAATTGATTAAATAAAAAAAGTTCCTCATTAATCAATACCTGATAATGACGAAGCGAAAACGGGTTTAGAAATCTTTGCAAATGTATCAAAAATGTAAAACACCTTATTTAAATAAGTATACAGACCCTTTGCTATGAGACTAGAAATTGAGCTCAGGTGCTTCCTGTTTCCATTGATCATCCTTGAGATTTTTCTACAACTTGATTGGAGTCCACCTGTGGTAAATTCAATTGATTGGACATGATTTGGAAATGCACACACCTGTCTATATAAGGTCCCACAGTTGACAGTGCATGTCAGAGCAAAAACCAAGCTATGAGGTTGAAGGAATTGTCCGTACAGCTCCGAGACAGGATTGTGTCGAGGCACAGATCTGAGGAATGGAACCAAAACATTTCTACAGCATTGAAAGACCACAAGAACACAGTGGCTTCCATCATTCTTAAATGGAAGAAGTTTGGAACCCCCAAGACTCTTCCTAGAGCTGGCCGCCCGGACAAACTGAGCAATCAGGGGAGAAGGGCCTTGGTCGGGAGAAGGGCCTTGGTCGGGGAGAAGGACCTTGGTCGGGGAGAAGGACCTTGGTCGGGGAGAAGGGCCTTGGTCAGGGAGGTGACAGGGAGGACAACCATCTCTGCAGCACACCACCAGGCCTTTATGGTAGAGTGGCCAGACGGAAGCCACTCCTCAGTAAAAGGCACATGACAGCCAGCTTGGAGTTTGCCAAAAGGCACCAAAAGGACTCTCAGACTATGAGAAACAAGATTCTCTGGTCTGATGAAACCAAGATTGAACTCTTTGCCAAGCTTCAAGTCTGGGCGAAACCTGGCACCATCTCTACTGTGAAGCATGGTGGTGGCAGCATCATGCCGTTGGGATGTTTTTCAGCGGCAGGGACTTGGAGACTAGTCAGGATCGACGGAAAGATGAAGGGAGGAAAGTACAGAGAGATCCTTGATGAAAACTTGCTCCAGAGCACTCAGGACCTCAGACTGGGGCAAAGGTTCACCTTCCAACAGGACATGACTCTAAGCACACAGTCAAGACAACGCAGTAGTGGCTTCGGGACAAGTCTCTGAATGTCCTTGAGTGGCCCAGCCAGAGCCCGGACTTGAACCCGATTCAAACTGAAATCTCCATCCCTAACTACAACATTTTCAGACAAGATTGAATGACCAAAGGGGGCGGTGTTGCAATCTACTGCAGAGATAGCCTGCAGAGTTCTGTCCTACTATCCAGGTCTGTACCCAAACAATTTGAACTTCTACTTTTAAAAATCCACCTCTCTAAAAACAAGTCTCTCACCGTTGCCGCCTGCTATAGACCACCATCTGTCCCCAGCTGTGCTCTGGACACCATATGTGAACTGATTGCCCCCCATATATCTTCGGAGCTCGTGCTGCTAGGCGACCTAAACTGGAACATGCTTAACAAATCAAATCAAATGTATTTATATAGCCCTTCGTACATCAGCTGATATCTCAAAGTGCTGTACAGAAACCCAGCCTAAAACCCCAAACAGCAAGCAATGCAGGTGGCTAGGAAAAACAACCCAGCCATCCTACAGTCTAAGCTTGATACCCTCAATCTCACACAAATTATTAATGTACCTACCAGGTACCTCCCCAAAGCCAAAAACACGGGCACCCTCATAGATATCAGCCTAACCAACTTGCCCTCTAAATACACCTCTGCTGTTTTCAACCAAGATCTTAGCGATCACAGCATCATTGCCTGCACCGTAATGGGTCAGAGGTCAAACGACCTCCACTCATCACTGTCAAACGCTGCCTGAAACACTTCAGTGAGCAGGCCTTTCTAATTGACCTGGCCGGGGTATCCTGGAAGGCTATTGACCTCATCCCGTCAGTAGAGGATGCCTGGTTATTTAAAAAAAAAATGCCTTCTCTGATGGAGTTCAGTGTGTCAAATCAGAGGGCCTGTTGTCCGGGCCTCTGGCTGTCTCTATGGGGGTGCCTCAGGGTTCAATTCTTGGACCGACTCTCTTCTCTGTATACATCAATGATGTCGCTCTTGCTGCTGGTGAGTCTCTGATCCACCTCTACGCAGACGACACCATTCTGTATACTTCTGGCCCTTTTTTGGACACTGTGTTAACAACCCTCCAGACGAGCTTCAATGCCATACAACTCTCCTTCCGTGGCCTCCAATTGCTCTTAAATGCAAGTAAAACTAAATGCATGCTCTTCAACCGATCGCTGCCTGCACCTGCCCGCCCGTACTCTGGACGGTTCTGACTTAGAATACGTGGACAAATACAAATACCTAGGTGTCTGGTTAGACTGTAAACTCTCCTTCCAGACTCACATCAAACATCTCCAATCCAAAGTTAAATCTAGAATTGGCTTCCTATTTCGCAACAAAGCATTTACAAAATAACCTCCAATACTCTACTCAATAAATTGGATGCAGTCTATCACAGTGCAATCCGTTTTGTCACCAAAGCCCCATATACTACCCGCCACTGCAACCTGTAAGCTCTCGTTGGCTGGCCCTTGCTTCATACTCGTCGCCAAACCCACTGGCTCCAGGTCATCTACAAGACCCTGCTAGGTAAAGTCCCCCCTTATCTCAGCTCGCTGGTCACCATAGCACTACCTACCAGTAGCACGCGCTCCAGCAGGTATATGTCTCTGGTCACCCTCAAAACCAATTCTTCCTTTGGCCGCCTCTCCTTCCAGTTCTCTGCTGCCAATGACTGGAACGAACTACAAAAATCTCTGAAACTGGAAACACTTATCTCCCTCACAAGCTTTAAGCACCAGCTGTCAGAGCAGCTCACAGATTACTGAACCTGTACATAGCCCATCTATAATTTAGCCCAAACAACTACCTCTCCCCCTACTGTATTTATTTATTTTGCTCCTCGGCACCCCATTATTTCCATCTCTACTTTGCACATTCTTCCACTGCAAATCTACCATTCCAGTGTTTTACTTGCTATATTGTATTTACTTCGCCACCATGGCCTTGTTTTGCCTTTACCTCCCTTATCTCACCTCATTTGCTCACATTGTATATAGACTTATTTTTCTACTGTATTATTGACTATGTTTGTTTTACTCCATGTGTAACTCTGTGTTGTTGTATGTGTCGAAATGCTTTGCTTTATCTTGGCCAGGTCGCAATTGTAAATGAGAACTTCTTCTCAACTTGCTTACCTGGTTAAAAAAGGTGAAATATATATATATTTTTTAATCTCTGGAGAAACCTGAAAAAAGCTGTGCAGCGACGCTCCCCATCCAACCAGACAGAGCTTGAGAGGATCTGCAGAGATTAATGGGAGAAACTCCCCTAATACAGGTGTGCCAAGCTTGTAGCGTCACACCCAAGAAGACTGGAGGCTGTAATCGCTGTCAAAGGTGATTCAACAAAGTACTGAGTAAAGGGTCTGAATACTTACGTAAATGTAATATTTCTGTTTTTTATTTGTAGTAAATTTGCTAAAGTGTATAAAAACCTGTTTTTGCTTTGTCATTATGGGATACTGTGTATAGATTGATGAGGGGGGAAGAAAATGTCATCCATTTTAGATTAAGGCTGTAACGTAACAAAATCTGGAGTCTGAATACTTTCCGACTGCACTGTACCTGCAGGTTTTACATTCTACATTTGGCAAATGCATTTTCTGCTATCTGTTGTAATGTTGACTGTTCCGCAAAATCAACCACACAGTTCCCCCCCAAAAAAACACACAGTTCCCCCAAAAATCACACAGTTCCCCCTAAAAAAACACAGTTCTCCCCAAAAAACATACAGTTCCCCCCAAAAAACCACAGTTCCCCCCAAAAAACACAGTTTCCCCAAAAACACACAGTTCCCCCCCCAAAAACGCTGGTAAAAAAACGGTAAAGAAAATATCCCTCACTATTACAGCACAACTGCCAATGAGCCTAGTCCATTGTGTTACGTTACTCCGAATGACCTTAAATGAGCCTAGTCCATTGTGTTACGTTACTCCGAATGACCTTAAATGAGCCTAGTCCATTGTGTTACGTTACTCCGAATGATCTTAAATGAGCCTAGTCCATTGTGTCTCGTTACTGCTAATGACCTTAAATGAGCCTAGTCCATTTTGTTACGTTACTCCAAATGGCTTCAAATGCCACGTGGCCAATATTAGCGGAGTTCAAGAGGCACATAAGATATTGACTCCTTTGAGGGAAATTGGCTCTATTTCTGACTCCTTCCTATACTGAACAAGTATGTGAGGAATGTGAATGAAATCATAGCAGTGAACTGGAACACAGACTCAAGTGCAGAGAAAAGTTGTGCCAAGTGTACAAATCTGATGTAAGGTCACAATATTTGAACACACAGAAAATAAGAAAACTGGACTGACCACTGAGCTGGCCACTGTCTGGGTGTGAGCATACAGGCACGGTCAAGTTGCGGTCAACCTCTTTTTTTTTCTTTTTTTACTACGACCCATTTCCTGGAACAAGCTACCGGTTGACTGTTCAATACACATGTTCCTCGAGTTGACACAGTTACCAACATCACAATTGTCACGCCATAGAGAGGCTTTTATTCTCTATTTTGGTTAGGCCAGGGTGTGACTAGGGTGGGCATTCTATGTTCATTTTCTATGTTTTGGATTTCTTTGTTTGGCCCGGGTGTGGTTCTCAATCAGAGGCAGCTGTCTATCGTTGTCTCTGATTGAGAACCATAGTTAGGCAGCCATTTTTTCCCACCTGAGTGTTGGTGGGTAGT
Source organism: Oncorhynchus nerka (assembly GCF_034236695.1). Taxonomy (NCBI): domain Eukaryota; kingdom Metazoa; phylum Chordata; class Actinopteri; order Salmoniformes; family Salmonidae; genus Oncorhynchus; species Oncorhynchus nerka. Next base: position 90,136,807 of record NC_088415.1, read on the forward strand.
TGCTTTCTGTTTTTTTGTGTTTAGCACCAGACAGAACTGTTTTCGCTTGGTTGTTTTGTCATTCAGTGTTCTGTTCTATTAAATAATGATGAACACGCTGCACCTTGGTCCTCACCTTCTTCCACCAACAGCTGTTACAACAATAACATTGTTGAATTCGACATTTGAATAGTTTATATTTCTATGTCACTATCCCCAAGGATCATAATGCGACTTAAATACAGTTTCCAGGATGGATAAACACAGATTAAATTATTATTATTAATTATTATTATTATTATATTATATATTATATATATTATATTATATTATATATTATTATTTATTATTAAATTATATTTAAAAGATATAGATACAGATATAAAGTACCTAATTAGAAAGTTCCTCCTTGCTATAGAACAACACACACACACATGATCCCGATGGTCTATTTTATGTGCTTATTACGGCTCATTCACGCACGCACGCATGCGCACACACGCACACACACACACACACACACACACACACACACACACACACACACACACACACACACACACACACACACACACACACACACACACAGCTTGACTGCCGTGATGGCAATATCGTTTGCGAACTGCTGTGCGAATTACCGCCCTTACAGGGGAGTGTATGCCACCCTCGTCAATCTGCCGCAATAGGCAGCCGCCTCATCCTGCCTACTGGGCAGGCCGGGCCCTGGAAGCAAGTCTCTGGAGCCACTGAGCGGAAGGAGTGTGTATGGGTCCTGCTGTAGGACTCATTGGGCCAGCACTAGCAGGTCAAATCAATGACTAAAATGAATGAGTCACTCAGAAAAAAACTAATCATGACTCTCGAGTCAGTAAAAAGAATCGTTCAAAAAGAACGAATCGTTTGCGAACTGCACATCACTAACACACACACACACACACACACACACACACACACACACACACACACACACACACACACACACACACACACACACACACACACACACACACACACACACACACCCTTTGAGGTTTATCACAAGGGCAACGGTGAAAGGAGAGGCCCCACTAGGAACAATGTTATCTCACAGAGTGCTCTAACCAGGCCACACACTGCCATTTCAAAAGAGCCCATCACAGTTTTTTTCTGGATCAACACGAGGCGTAGGTGATGGGACATGGCCATGGGCACCAATTTTTTTTTGCTGTTTTAAAGCTAATTTCCTGCAATTCTACACATTTCTGCCATGCCTTATGCTATCTGAGTGACTCCAACATTATAACAAAATCAATGGGGGCCCCACGCCATGACAAAAATACTCCTAAATGCATAATTTTTTGGAATTTGAGATTCTCCCTGACTGTCCAGCTTTTATTTTGGTGATTGTTAGTTCTCAAATGTGATCTTATTGAAAAATATATATGTCTATTATATTTTCTGCATACTTTAGATCTTGTTTTACACACACACTGCCATTTCAATAGAGCCCATCAATGTTATCTCACAGAGAGCTCTAATCAGGTCACACACAGCCATTTCAATAGAGCCCATCAATGTTCTCTCACAGAGAGCTCTAATCAGGTCACACACATGGCCATTTCAATAGAGCCCATCAATGTTATCTCACAGAGAGCTCTAATCAGGTCACACACATGGCCATTTCAATAGAGCCCATCAATGTTATCTCACAGAGAGCTCTAATCAGGTCACACACGGCCATTTCAATAGAGCTCATCAATGTTCTCTCACAGAGAGCTCTAATCAGGTCACACATGGCCATTTCAATAGAGCCCATCAATGTTATCTCACAGAGAGCTCTAATCAGGTCACACACGGCCATTTCAATAGAGCCCATCAATGTCATCTCACAGAGAGCTCTAATCAGGTCACACACGGCCATTTCAATAGAGCCCATCAATGTTATCTCACAGAGAGCTCTAATCAGGTCACACATAGCCTATGTTGCAATTGCTGCCATTCCTCAAATGTTCCATCTTAGCTCGTGGAGATGGATGATAGTTTATCTGCTGATTTACTCCTGGCAGAGCGCTATTAGCTACAGCCACTTTAATCTCGTGAAGGAACCAAATCTCGCTAGCCACTCCATTTGATCCTGGGGCGAAAGTGTTCGAATGGAAACTGGTAAAAAAATGTTTTATGACCTCATTTAAGCCAGTTTTTTTTTTCACGTTGGGAATCCATTCCTGATAGCTACAGTTGTAAGTAGCTTACAAGCCTGCAACAGTCGCCATTTTGTGGCTGAATTGGAGCCACAGGCCAAGACCACAGTCACCACGGGTCAGTGCTGAGGGTGCCTTCTCTAGAATACAGGCCGTTTTGGCCTTGCTACACCATTGTTATTTTAGAGAGGAGAGGACAGCCCTCCCTGCTATTATTTTGGCGGCTGGAAGTTCAGTGTGTGTGTGTGTGTGTGTGTGTGTGTGTGTGTGTGTGTGTTAGAGAGAGAGAGTGTGTGTGTGAGAGAGAGTGTGGGCTGAAGCAGAATAGACAGGCAGACAGGCAGACAGACAGGCAGACAGGCATACAGGCATACAGGCAGACAGGCAGACGCCTCTTCTAATCTTGGGAAACAGTTCTCATCTCTCCTCCCTTCCACAGACACACGCTGGTACACACACACTCTACACACTCTCTCTCTTTCCAAAGCAGCACCACAGAGTTGGAGTCAGTCATCTCCCTCCACAGGGCCAGACTCTACTGTTAACAACAGAGTTGGAGTCAGTATTCTCTCTCCGCAGGGCCAGACTCTACTGTTAACAACAGAGTTGGAGTCAGTATTCTCTCTCCGCAGGGCCAGACTCTACTGTTAACAACAGAGTTGGAGTCAGTATTCTCTCTCCGCAGGGCCAGACTCTACTGTTAACAACAGAGTTGGAGTCAGTAATCTCTCTCCACAGGGCCAGACTCTACTGTTAACAACAGAGTTGGAGTCAGTATTCTCTCTCCGCAGGGCCAGACTCTACTGTTAACAACAGAGTTGGAGTCAGTATTCTCTCTCCGCAGGGCCAGACTCTACTGTTAACAACAGAGTTGGAGTCAGTATTCTCTCTCCGCAGGGCCAGACTCTACTGTTAACAACAGAGTTGGAGTCAGTATTCTCTCTCCGCAGGGCCAGACTCTACTGTTAACAACAGAGTTGGAGTCAGTATTCTCTCTCCCCAGGGCCAGACTCTACTGTTAACAACAGAGTTGGAGTCAGTATTCTCTCTCCGCAGGGCCAGAATTTACTGTTAACAACAGAGTTGGAGTCAGTATTCTCTCTCCGCAGGGCCAGACTTTACTGTTAACAACAGAGTTGGAGTCAGTATTCTCTCTCCGCAGGGCCAGACTCTACTGTTAACAACAGAGTTGGAGTCAGTAATCTCCCTCCGCAGGGCCAGACTCTACTGTTAACAACAGAGTTGGAGTCAGTATTCTCCCTCTGCAGGGCCAGAATTTACTGTTAACAAACCAGAAAAAGAGAACAGCTCACAACAGCAGTGATGGCAGTTTGTTTTCCAACAAAGTATCTCTCTCAACAAAAAAAAACATGGTTTTGTCCAAAAATAGTCAACAGTGCAGGAAAAAGAGAGGGAGAAAAAAGACAACATGTAAACAGATTTGGCCTAACGAGGTCCAGATGCCCTACCTTCGCTGGTAGCTGCATTCTTGGGAGCTTTGGTTGACGTCTGATCCGTACTTGAACTCAGGTCGGAGGAAATACTGGAGCTGCCTTTACCTAGAGGAACACAGGACCAAATCAGGACGGGACGTATCACAGTGGAACACACCACGAAAAAGCCAACCAGACAGGCAAACAATCCCACGAAAATCAACAGCGGACGGGTACACCAAGTAGTCTTTTCAGCAGTTTTAAACCAAAGTCACTAACATCCTATTTGATTCCAGGTTGAATCCTTTCCAGAGGGTTATATCTGGAATCAAACAGGGCTTTCTACTATGGGAACAGCCTAAGAACCCTTTCCAGAGTGTTATATCTGGAATCAAAAAGGGCTTTCTACTATGGGAACAGCCTAAGAACCCTTTCCAGAGGGTTATATCTGGAATCAAACAGGGCTTTCTACTATGGGAACAGCCTAAGAACCCTTTCCAGAGGGTTATATCTGGAATCAAAAAGGGCTTTCTACTATGGGAACAGCCTAAGAACCCTTTCCAGAGGGTTATATCTGGAATCAAAAAGGGCTTTCTCCTATGGGAACAGCCTAAGAACCCTTTCCAGAGGGTTATATCTGGAATCAAAAAGGGATTTCTACTATGGGAACAGCCTAAGAACCCTTTCCAGAGGGTTATATCTGGAATCAAAAAGGCTTTCTACTGTGGGAACAGCCTAAGAACCCTAACAGTGTAGACTGTGGGCTCTGGTTCAAAGATGACAGGTCATGGGATCCACTACAGGGCTAGTCCCCCTTGTGGGCTCTGGTTCAAAGATGACAGGTCATGGGATCCACTACAGGGCTAGTCCCCCTTGTGGGCTCTGGTTCAAAGATGACAGGTCATGGGATCCACTACAGGGCGAGTCCCCCTGTGGGCTCTGGTTCAAAGATGACAGGTTGGGATCCACTGCAGGGCGAGTCCCCCTTGTGGGCTCTGGTTCAAAGATGACAGGTTGGTAACCACTACAGGGCTAGTCCCCCCTGTGGGCTCTGGTTCAAAGATGACAGGTTGGTAACCACTACAGGGCTAGTCCCCCTTGTGGGCTCTAGTTCAAAGATGACAGGTTGGTAACCACTACAGGGCAAGTCCCCCTTGTGGGCTCTGGTTCAAAGATGACAGGTCATGGGATCCACTGCAGGGCTAGTCCCCTTGTGGGCTCTGGTTCAAAGATGACAGGTTGGTAACCACTACAGGGCTAGTCCCCCTTGTGGGCTCTAGTTCAAAGATGACAGGTCATGGGATCCACTACAGGGCTAGTCCCCCTTGTGGGCTCTGGTTCAAAGATGACAGGTCATGGGATCCACTGCAGGGCCGAGTCCCCCTTGTGGGCTCTGGTTCAAAGATGACAGGTCATGGGATCCACTACAGGGCTAGTCCCCTTGTGGGCTCTGGTTCAAAGATGACAGATCATGGGATCCACTACAGGGCTAGTCCCCCTTGTGGGCTCTGGTTCAAAGATGACAGGTCATGGGATCCACTACAGGGCGAGTCCCCCTGTGGGCTCTGGTTCAAAGATGACAGGTTGGGATCCACTGCAGGGCGAGTCCCCCTTGTGGGCTCTGGTTCAAAGATGACAGGTTGGTAACCACTACAGGGCTAGTCCCCCCTGTGGGCTCTGGTTCAAAGATGACAGGTTGGTAACCACTACAGGGCTAGTCCCCGTTGTGGGCTCTAGTTCAAAGATGACAGGTTGGTAACCACTACAGGGCAAGTCCCCCTTGTGGGCTCTGGTTCAAAGATGACAGGTCATGGGATCCACTGCAGGGCTAGTCCCCTTGTGGGCTCTGGTTCAAAGATGACAGGTTGGTAACCACTACAGGGCTAGTCCCCCTTGTGGGCTCTAGTTCAAAGATGACAGGTCATGGGATCCACTGCAGGGCCGAGTCCCCCTTGTGGGCTCTGGTTCAAAGATGACAGGTCATGGGATCCACTACAGGGCTAGTCCCCTTGTGGGCTCTGGTTCAAAGATGACAGGTCATGGGATCCACTACAGGGCTAGTCCCCTTGTGGGCTCTGGTTCAAAGATGACAGGTCATGGGATCCACTACAGGGCTAGTCCCCCTTGTGGGCTCTGGTTCAAAGATGACAGGTCATGGGATCCACTACAGTGCTAGTCCCCCTTGTGGGCTCTGGTTCAAAGATGACAGGTCATGGGATCCACTACAGGGCTAGTCCCCATTGTGGGCTCTGGTTCAAAGATGACAGGTTGGTATCCACTGCAGGGCTAGTCCCCCTTGTGGGCTCTGGTTCAAAGATGACAGGTCATGGGATCCACTACAGGCTAGTCCCCCTTGTGGGCTCTGGTTCAAAGATGACAGGTCATGGGATCCACTACAGGGCTAGTCCCCCTTGTGGGCTCTGGTTCAAAGATGACAGGTCATGGGATCCACTACAGGGCTAGTCCCCCTTGTGGGCTCTGGTTCAAAGATGACAGGTCATGGGATCCACTACAGGGCGAGTCCCCCTGTGGGCTCTGGTTCAAAGATGACAGGTTGGGATCCACTGCAGGGCGAGTCCCCCTTGTGGGCTCTGGTTCAAAGATGACAGGTTGGTAACCACTAAGATGACTCTGGTTCAAAGATGACAGGTTGGTAACCACTACAGGGCTAGTCCCCCTTGTGGGCTCTAGTTCAAAGATGACTGGTAACCACTCAGGGCAAGTCCCCCTTGTGGGCTCTGGTTCAAAGATGACAGGTCATGGGATCCACTGCAGGGCTAGTCCCCTTGTGGGCTCTGGTTCAAAGATGACAGGTTGGTAACCACTACAGGGCTAGTCCCCCTTGTGGGCTCTAGTTCAAAGATGACAGGTCATGGGATCCACTACAGGGCTAGTCCCCCTTGTGGGCTCTGGTTCAAAGATGACAGGTCATGGGATCCACTGCAGGGCCGAGTCCCCCTTGTGGGCTCTGGTTCAAAGATGACAGGTCATGGGATCCACTACAGGGCTAGTCCCCTTGTCCCAAAGATGACAGGTGTGGGCTCTGGGGCTTTCAAAGATGACAGGTCATGGGATCCACTACAAGGCTAGTCCCCCTTGTGGGCTCTGGTTCAAAGATGACAGGTCATGGGATCCACTACAGTGCTAGTCCCCCTTGTGGGCTCTGGTTCAAAGATGACAGGTCATGGGATCCACTACAGGGCTAGTCCCCATTGTGGGCTCTGGTTCAAAGATGACAGGCTGGTATCCACTGCAGGGCTAGTCCCCCTTGTGGGCTCTGGTTCAAAGATGACAGGTCATGGGATCCACTACAGGCTAGTCCCCCTTGTGGGCTCTGGTTCAAAGATGACAGGTCATGGGATCCACTGCAGGGCCGAGTCCCCCTTGTGGGCTCTGGTTCAAAGATGACAAGTCATGGGATCCACTACAGGGCTAGTCCCCTTGTGGGCTCTGGTTCAAAGATGGCAGGTCATGGGATCCACTACAGGGCTAGTCCCCCTTGTGGGCTCTGGTTCAAAGATGACAGGTCATGGGATCCACTTCAGGGCTAGTCCCCCTTGTGGGCTCTGGTTCAAAGATGACAGGTCATGGGATCCACTACAGGGCGAGTCCCCCTGTGGGCTCTGGTTCAAAGATGACAGGTTGGTATCCACTGCAGGGCTAGGCCCCCTTGTGGGCTCTGGTTCAAAGATGACAAGTCATGGGATCCACTACAGGGTTAGTCCCCCTTGAGGGCTCTGGTTCAAAGATGACAGGTCATGGGATCCACTGCAGGGCTAGTCCCCTTGTGGGCTCTGGTTCAAAGATGACAGGTCATGGGATCCACTACAGGGCTAGGCCCCCTTGTGGGCTCTGGTTCAAAGATGACAGGTCATGGGATCCACTACAGGGCTAGTCCCCCTGTGGGCTCTGGTTCAAAGATGACAGGTTGGGATCCACTACAGGGCTATCTAGTCCCCTTGTGGGCTCTAGTTCAAAGATGACAGGTCATGGGATCCACTACAGGGCTAGTCCCCCTTGTGGGCTCTAGTTCAAAGATGACAGGTCATGGAATCCACTGCAGGGCTAGCTATTCCCCTTGTGGGCTCTGGTTCAAAGACGACAGGTTGGGATCCACTGCAGGGCTAGTCCCCCTGTGGGCTCTAGTTCAAAGATGACAGGTCATGGGATCCACTGCAGGGCTAGTCCCCCTTGTGGGCTCTAGTCCCATGGAATCCACTGTGGGCTCTGGTTCAAAGACGACAGGTTGGGATCCACTGCAGGGCTAGTCCCCCTGTGGGCTCTAGTTCAAAGACGACAGGTTGGGATCCACTGCAGGGCTAGTCCCCCTTGAGGGCTCTGGTTCAAAGCACGGTGCCATTTGAAACACACTACAGGACCTAAGGTCAGTTATGCAGCATGTTTACAATCCCATTCACAACACAAACAAAACAGTCCTCGTTACATTTCACCATAAAAGGTGAGAGTCTTGCACCTCTAACATGATACAACTATCCATTACAGTGCTTCTATAATGGCTACAAGGCTTCTTCTACAGTACATTGCCTCTATAATGGCTATAAGGCCTCTTCTACATTACATTACATTGCTTCTATAATGGCTATAAGGCCGCTTCTACATTACATTGCTTCTATAATGGCTATAAGGCCCCTTCTACATTACCTTGCTTCTATAATGGCTATAAGGCCTCTTCTACATTACATTGCTTCTATAATGGCTATAAGGCCTCTTCTACATTACAGTGCTTCTATAATGGCTATAAGGCCTCTTCTACATTACATTGCCTCTATAATGGCTATAAGGCCTCTTCTACATTACATTGCCTCTATAATGGCTATAAGGCCTCTTCTACATTACATTACATTGCTTCTATAATGGCTATAAGGCCTCTTCTACCTTTAAGGCATATCCACATATGGGAGAAGTCAAAGACCGACAGACAGGAGGACATGAGGAAGTGGCCTTTGCACAGAATTACTTCCAGGTGACATTCCTGTCTCCTTCTCTCTCTTTCTCAGTCCATGCTGTTGTGTCAGAATAGTCTGTATGACTTTGTTTTATCAGAATAGTCAGTATGGTTTTGCATTGTGGAGATCAAAAACGTGCTCAGTCTGTCTCAAACTATAAAGAAGTGGCCCACAAACTCTGCACAAATACAAATACAACTGAAGTACTAAGATAAGATCTTACATTGTCTCACACAGCGGATAGGTGCAGTGAAATGTGTTGTTTTACAGGGTCAGCCATAGTAGTACGATAGGTGTTGTTTTACAGGGTCAGCCATAGTAGTACGATAGGTGTTGTTTTACAGGGTCAGCCATAGTAGTACGATAGGTGCAGTGTAATGTGTTGTTTTACAGGGTCAGCCATAGTAGTACGATAGGTGTTGTTTTACAGGGTCAGTCATAGTAGTACGATAGGTGTTGTTTTACAGGGTCAGCCATAGTAGTACGATAGGTGTTGTTTTACAGGTTCAGTCATAGTAGTACGATAGGTGTTGTTTTACAGGGTCAGCCATAGTAGTACGATAGGTGTTGTTTTACAGGGTCAGCCATAGTAGTACGATAGGTGTTGTTTTACAGGGTCAGCCATAGTAGTTTGGTTTTTTTACAGAATAGTCCGATAGGTGTTGTTTTACAGGGTCAGCCAAGTAGAATAGGTGCAGTGTAATGTGTTTTTTACAGGGTCAGCCATAGTAGTACGATAGGTGTTGTTTTACAGGGTCAATAGTAGTACAATAGGTGTTGTTTTACAGGGTCAGCCATAGCTCAGGGTCAGCCATGTAGTACGATAGGTGTTGTTTTACTCAGCCATAGTAGTACGATAGGTGTTGTTTTACAGGGTCAGCCATAGTAGTATGATAGGTGTTGTTTTACAGGGTCAGCCACAAATACAAATACAACTGATAGGTGTTGTTTTACAGGGTCAGCCATAGTAGTACGATTGTTGTTTTACAGGGTCAGCCATAGTAGTATGATAGGTGTTGTTTTACAGGTTCAGTCATAGTAGTACGATAGGTGTTGTTTTACAGGGTCAGCCATAGTAGTACGATAGGTGCAGTGTAATGTGTTGTTTTACAGGGTCAGCCATAGTAGTATGATAGGTGTTGTTTTACAGGGTCAGTCATAGTAGTACGATAGGTGTTGTTTTACAGGGTCAGCCATAGTAGTACGATAGGTGTTGTTTTACAGGGTCAGCCATAGTAGTACGATAGGTGTTGTTTTACAGGGTCTGTCATAGTAGTATGATAGGTGCAGTGTAATGTGTTGTTTTACAGGGTCAGTCATAGTAGTACGATAGGTGTTGTTTTACAGGGTCTGTCATAGTAGTACGATAGGTGTTGTTTTACAGGGTCAGCCATAGTAGTACGATAGGTGTTGTTTTACAGGGTCAGCCATAGTAGTACGATAGGTGTTGTTTTACAGGGTCAGTCATAGTAGTACGATAGGTGTTGTTTTACAGGGTCAGCCATAGTAGTACGATAGGTGTTGTTTTACAGGGTCAGTCATAGTAGTACGATAGGTGTTGTTTTACAGGTTCAGTAGTACCAGGGTCAGTCATAGTAGTACGATAGGTGTTGTTTTACAGGGTCAGTCATAGTAGTATGATAGGTGTTGTTTTACAGGGTCAGACATAGTAGTACGATAGGTGTTGTTTTACAGGGTCAGCCATAGTAGTACGATAGGTGTTGTTTTACAGGGTCAGTCATAGTAGTACGATAGGTGCAGTGTAATGTGTTGTTTTACAGGGTCAGTCATAGTAGTATGATAGGTGTTGTTTTACAGGTCAGCCATAGTAGTACGATAGGTGTTGTTTTACAGGGTCAGCCATAGTAGTACGATAGGTGTTGTTTTACAGGGTCAGCCATAGTAGTACGATAGGTGTTGTTTTACAGGGTCAGTCATAGTAGTACGATAGGTGTTGTTTTACAGGGTCAGCCATAGTAGTACGATAGGTGTTGTTTTACAGGGTCAGTCATAGTAGTACGATAGGTGTTGTTTTACAGGGTCAGTCATAGTAGTACGATAGGTGTTGTTTTACAGGGTCAGTCATAGTAGTACGATAGGTGTTGTTTTACAGGGTCAGTCATAGTAGTATGATAGGTGTTGTTTTACAGGGTCAGCCATAGTAGTACGATAGGTGTTGTTTTACAGGGTCAGCCATAGTAGTACGATAGGTGTTGTTTTACAGGGTCAGTCATAGTAGTACGATAGGTGCAGTGTAATGTGTTGTTTTACAGGGTCAGCCATAGTAGTATGATAGGTGTTGTTTTACAGGTTCAGCCATAGTAGTATGATAGGTGTTGTTTTACAGGGTCAGCCATAGTAGTACGACAGGTGATCTGGAACCAGTTGACTCGGTGTAGATCAGTGATCTGGAACCAGTTGACCAGGTGTAGATCAGTGATCTGGAACCAGTTGACCAGGTGTAGATCAGTGATCTGGAACCAGTTGACCCGGTGTAGATCAGTGATCTAGAACCAGTTGACCAGGTGTAGATCAGTGATCTAGAACCAGTTGACCAGGTGTAGATCAGTGATCTGGAACCATTTGACTCGGTGTAGATCAGTGATCTAGAACCAGTTGACTCGGTGTAGATCAGTGATCTAGAACCAGTTGACTCGGTGTAGATCAGTGATCTGGAACCAGTTGACTCGGTGTAGATCAGTGATCTGGAACCAGTTGACCAGGTGTAGATCAGTGATCTGGAACCAGTTGACCAGGTGTAGATCAGTGATCTGGAACCAGTTGACCAGGTGTAGATCAGTGATCTAGAACCAGTTGACTCGGTGTAGATCAGTGATCTGGAACCAGTTGAGCCGGTGTAGATCAGTGATCTGGAACCATTTGACTCGGTGTAGATCAGTGATCTAGAACCAGTTGACTCGGTGTAGATCAGTGATCTGGAACCAGTTGACCAGGTGTAGATCAGTGATCTGGAACCAGTTGACCAGGTGTAGATCAGTGATCTGGAACCATTTGACTCGGTGTAGATCAGTGATCTGGAACCAGTTGACCAGGTGTAGATCAGTGATCTGGAACCAGTTGACTCGGTGTAGATCAGTGATCTGGAACCAGTTGACTCGGTGTAGATCAGTGATCTGGAACCAGTTGACCAGGTGTAGATCAGTGATCTGGAACCAGTTGACCAGGTGTAGATCAGTGATCTAGAACCAGTTGAGCCGGTGTAGATCAGTGATCTGGAACCAGTTGAGCCGGTGTAGATCAGTGATCTGGATGATAAGTTTCAGATCTGACTTGTTATTTCTGTTACCACATCTGCTCCCCCCCATGTTTTTCTACTCCCGGTTTCCCTTCCAGTTTACAGTAATTAGAATGACTTATCTTGCCTCTAAGAAAAGCACATTTGAACTCAAGTAGCTAACTCTATTACCCACACTGGGCCGTATTATCCATGTCTAGTTGAGGTAGAAAGAGTTTTATGTGTAATTCTATGCCCCTTACTACTGATACAAGGTCCAATATTTTCTCATGACCCAAACGGTTAATGTTAAGAAGTTAATCTGATCCTAGATCTGTGGTTATGGGCATCTTATACCTCAAGCTATTGCTCCAGTGGAAATTTGCTGGTGTCATCCAACGTGAGCCAGTTGGGAGGACGACCCAAAGCGTAACCTTATAAGAAGGAGCTGGTTTATTGGTTTGCTTACCGCAGGTTTAAAACTCCAGCCAACAAGTCACTCAGCGGGAGAAGAATGTGGCAGAGGCATATTGCATAAAAACTATTTTTTTAATTAGTCACTGCTCTGAGTTTTGCATTTGACAACAAATGAGAAACTAAACAATGAAATTGATCTAATATATATATATATATATATATATATATATATAATATCTAACAGTGTTCAATAGTATGTAGTGTGAACAAACTTATCCACAGGGAACACAACCTGAGCCACACACAGGTCGACCAAGATTTAATTCCCAGGTGAGGCACAGTAAGTAGCCTAATGGTCAGAATCTAGTCTACTGTAAATCCTTATTCTCATCTAATTCACTAACTAATCATGTTAATGTTGGACTCCACAAAGGGGTGAACATATACCAACATAGCATCAAATATACCAGACTCATTACTGCTGCGATCCCGGGTAGTCAACCAGGTCTCGTAATATCCAACACATACAAAATGGATGAAATATTACCGTACCATATAAATAGAATTACAGAATGTTGATTTGAATGGGGATGCATGTTCTAGAATCTCTATTTCTATGGCATTCCGAATGTATCTACAGTCTTGCGTAAGAGGCTGGTAATAACACTTCCTGTATGAGTGGCATTCTGTACAGGAAGAGGGAATGACAACTTAAGCTGATATTTTATCCCACCTCATTACACGGAAAACGACTTTGGTCACCAGCTGTCGATTTTTCTCTTTCACACCTCAATTAATGTTGCCGACAGCCACCGTCTAGTAAAACGGCATGAGGTTTTATAACATGACATTATACTTGTGTTTGTGGGTCAAGCCCTCCTCACTACCCAAAATGACCTTGTGCTTGTGATGCAGCTGTCAAAGCTATTTGTACCAAGAATGTTGTCCTTGTATTAGGACAAACAAAAGGTAGCTGACTTGCTGATCACCCTTGTAAAAAATGTAAAAATATTGCAGTTTCGCATTCAACTGTAGTATTTTGGAATAACAGAATTATTGTTATTACAGAATAACTGCAGTTGCATCTTTATTTCTGTAAGGGCAGCATATGTGGGGCGGCAGGGTAGCCTAGTGGTTAGAGCGTTGGACTAGTAACCGAAAGGTTGCAAGTTTGAATCCCCAAGCTGACAAGGTACAAATCTGTCGTTCTGCCCCTGAACAAGGCAGTTAACCCACTGTTCCTAGGCCGTCATTGAAGATAAGAATTTGTTCTTAACTGACTTGCCTAGTTAAATAAAGGTAAATAAATGTAGCATTAAGCACACTTTTCTCATGAGTGTTGTTTAAATACCCATACTAACATACTGTATACTACATACTTAAAAAGTGTATACTAGTAGTTAATTTTTGTATACTGGAAAAGAACGGTATCCCTTCAGTTGAGTGTACTAGAGCTTCACCTGTCTACCGGAAGTTGAGGCTGTTGCTATGCAACTTCTTGCTAACTTGTTACTTTATTACATTGCTCAACATTTTTCTTCACATTTCTCATAATTAGTTAAAGCAATGAATTTGAATCTGCTCTCGTCGGATTTCGGCTCCATTTATTCCACCATTTGCTACAAATATGAAAATGTTGTGAAGCCACGCCCATTTTCCAAAGAATTGCATTATGGGCCCTAAACCGACGGTAATAGTGTCCACTGCTTGTATACTTCATATTTTCGTAAATGTAATGTGAACTAACTTTTGTACATCGCGCTGGTTCGTACAATTGACCATATTTTAGCGCCCAAAAAACATAATACTTCCAGATCAACTGTAACATCAATACCATTGTAAAGCACAATTTCTCCCCTTTACAACAAAAGCACAGACGAGACCTTCATGATGCACGTCTCTGCGTGATTCAAGAAGGCAATGAGCTCCGTCGTGTGGGGAAGCTAAACCTATTGCGTGATCGTGAGAAGGAGAGATGTCGTGTGGGTGAAAAGGCTTTTTTCACTCGATCTGTCCAACTTATCACCTCTAAAAATCTAAATAAAACACTACAAAGGGTTTATATAATGTGTCATTACATACCTATTTGAAGGTTTGTGTTGAATTTGAATGGTGTTTTTTGTGCGGTGCTTTAAAGTGATCTTCAGAAGTAAACAACGGCTTTGAGAGTTATGATGGCCTGCAGTGACCATGCAAAAAATGACTAGGCCCCCCCCCCTTACCCTTTCCCTTTCTTGTTTTTAAACGATGAGAGAAGTGCCTGGTGTAGGGAGACTAAGACAGAATGAGTTGCTTTATGCGTGCTGTACGTTACGACGTGACACGTCAAGATGTAGCGTACAGCGTCGGGGAGGTCCGTTTTTTAAAATTACTTTTCTACAGAGCCATTACCATGAATAGAAACTTAGTTCACACCCCAGATTCTGATGTCAACACAGTCGCTACAGTGCCATTAGATTTCATTGCAGCCTCGTTTGAATGTCGCGGTTGCGCAAATTTGTACGGAATGGGGTTAGTCACTGTTAGTATGAAATCGGGGAACTTTTGGCACACTAACTGTTTTATTTTTTTATTTTTTTATTTAACCAGGTAGGCTAGTTGAGAACAAGTTCTCATTTGCAACTGCGACCTGGCCAAGATAAAGCATAGCAGTGTGAACAGACAACACAGAGTTACACATGGAGTAAACAATTAACAAGTCAATAACACAGTAGAAAAAAAGGGGGAGTCTATATACAATGTGTGCAAAAGGCATGAGGAGGTAGGCGAATAATTACAATATTGCAGATTAACACTGGAGTGATAAATGATCAGATGATCATGTACAGGTATTATATTGGTGTGCAAAAGAGCAGAAAAGTAAATAAATAAAAACTGTGGGGATGAGGTAGGTGAGAATGGGTGGGCTGTTTACCAATAGATTATGTACAGCTGCAGCGATCGGTTAGCTGCTCAGATAGCAGATGTTTGTAGTTGGTGAGGGAGATAAAAGTCTCCAACTTCAGCGATTTTTGCAATTCGTTCCAGTCACAGGCAGCAGAGTACTGGAACGAAAGGCGGCCGAATGAGGTGTTGGCTTTAGGGATGATCAGTGAGATACACCTGCTGGAGCGCGTGCTACCATCACCATGTTGCCATCGTGACCAGTGAACTGAGATAAGGCGGAGCTTTACCTAGCATGGCCTTGTAGATGACCTGGAGCCAGTGGGTCTGGCGACGAATATGTAGCGAGGGCCAGCCGACTAGAGCATACAAGTCGCAGTGGTGGGTAGTATAAGGTGCTTTAGTGACAAAACGGATGGCACTGTGATAAACTGCATCCAGTTTGCTGAGTAGAGTGTTGGAAGCAATTTTGTAGATGACATCGCCGAAGTCGAGGATCGGTAGGATAGTCAGTTTTACTAGGGTAAGCTTGGCAGCGTGAGTGAAGGAGGCTTTGTTGCGGAATAGAAAGCCGACTCTTGATTTGATTTTCGATTGGAGATGTTTGATATGGGTCTGGAAGGAGAGTTTGCAGTCTAGCCAGACACCTAGGTACTTATAGGTGTCCACATATTCAAGGTCGGAACCATCCAGTGTGGTGATGCTGTCCTTATGACCAATGAGCATACTACATACTCAACTTACATCACAAATAGTGCGGTTAGTATTCGGACCCAGCTATGGTGTGATGTCAGCGCACAGATGCAGCCTGTGCAAATGAATCCCACTAATTTCAAACAGCTGTCAAAACCAGTCCCCTAAAAGGTATGACAGATGAGGCCATTGAAAGTGTAAAAAAAAAAGTATTTTTTTTGACGATGGCAACAGCGAAGCATATTTCTTTATTTTTTTGCTGTTATTTTTGGTTTTCCCTGCATTAAAGTAGAATGAGAAAAGCTTGAAACACTAATTTTGGCTACGAGGGTTAGTTCGCCCTCCCTCCAAAAATGTGGCCTATACGATTTTCCACATTTAACTTGGCTGTTGTCAAACAACAGACCATTTCTCCATATTTGTGCAATTTAGTTACTTACAGCAGCCTCTGGTTAGCATTACTGTATACAGGACCTGAAATAATTGAAGCCAAGAAGACCATATAAAGCAGGAACATGCTCTTAAAGTAGCTCCAAAGTAGTTTGGATTTCGTTGATATCATTAATGATCATTTCCACTGTGCATAACACTTGTCAGCGCTCTGCAAAATCTGTAAAATTTTGTTGCAAGTGAGATACAGTGCATTCGAAAAGTATTCAGACCCCTTCCCTTCTTCCACATTTTGTTAAGTTATAGCCTTATTCTAAAATGGATTAAATTATAAAACTACACACAATATCCCTTCATGACAAAGCGAAAACATTTTTTTCTAAAAACCTGATTTTTAAACTGAAATGCCTTATTCAGACCCTTTGTTATAAGACTCTAAATTGAGTTCACGTGCATCCTATTTCCATTGATCACCCTTGAGATGTATCTACAACTTGATTGTGGTCCACCTGTGGTAAATTTAATTGATAGGACTTGGAAAGGCTCACACTTGTCTAGATTTGACAGTGCATGTCAGAGCAAAAACCAAGCCACGAGATCAAAGGAAATGTCCATAGAACTCAGAGACAGGATTGTGTCAAGGCACAAATCTGGGGAAGGGTACCAAAACATTTCTGCAGAATTGAAGGTCCCAAAGAACATAGTGGCCTCCATCATCCTTAAATGAAATAAGTTTGGAACCACCAAGACTCTTCTTAGAGTTGGCCACCAGGCCAAACTGAGCAATCGGTGGAGAAGGGCCATGGTCAGGGAGGTGACCAATAACCGATGGTCACATTGACAGATTTCTTCTGTGGAGATGGGAGAACCTCCCAGAAGGACAAACATCTCTGCAGCACTCTACCAATCAGGTCTTTATGGCAGAGTGGCCAGACCGAAGCTACTCCTCGGTAAAATGCACGTAACAGAATCCACTGGGATTCTCTGCCTCTAACCCTATTACAGGGGCTGAGTCACTGGCTTACTGGTGCTCTTTCATGCCGTCCCTAGGAGGGGTGCGTCACTTGAGTGGGTTGAGTCACTGATGTGATATTCCTGTCTGGGTTTGCACCCCCCCTTGGGTTGTGCCGTGGCGGAGATCTTTGTGGGCTATACTCGGCCTTGTCTCAGGATGGTATGTTGGTGGTTGGAGATATCCCTCTAGTGGTGTGGAGGCTGTGCTTTGGCAAAGTGGGTGGGGTTATATCCTTCCTGTTTGGCCCTGTCCGGGGGTGTCATCGGATGGGGCCACAGTGTCTCCTGACCCCTCCTGTCTCAGCCTCCAGTATTTATGCTGCAGTAGTTTATGTGTCGGGGGCCTAGGGTCAGTTTGTTATATCTGGAGTACTTCTCCTGCCTTATCCAGTGTCCTGTGTGAATGTAAGTATGCTCTCTCTAATTCTCTCTTTCTTTCTCTCTCTCGGAGGACCTGAGCCCTAGGACCATGCCTCAGGACTACCTGACATGATGACTCCTTGCTGTCCCCAGTCCACCTGGCCGTGCTGCTGCTCCAGTTTCAACTGTTCTGCCTGTGGCTATGGAATCCTGACCTGTTCACCAGATGTGCTACCTGTCCCAGACCTATTACTTGACCATGCTGACAACCATTGACCAACATTTGAACATCTTGGCCATGTTCTTTTATAATCTCCACCCAGCACAGCCAGAAGAGGACTGGCCAGACCTCATAGCCTGGTTCCTCTCTAGGTTTCTTCCTAGGTTTTGGCCTTTCTAGGGAGTTTTTCCTAGCCAACGTGCTTCAACACCTGTATTGCTTGCTGTTTGGGGTTTTAGGCTGGACTTTGAGATATCAGCTGATGTACGAAGGGCTATATAAATCAATTTGATTTGATTTGAACAGCCCGCTTGAAAAAAAAGGCACCTAAAGGACTCTCAGACCAAGAAAAACAAGATTCTCTGGTCTGATGAAACTAAGATAGAACTATTTGGCTTGAATGCCAAGCTTCAAGTCTGGAGGAAACCTTGGCACCATCCCTACGGTGAAGCATGGTGGTGGCAGCATCATGCTGTGAGAATGTTTTTCAGCGGCAGGACCTGAGAGACTAATCAGGATCGAGGGATGTACAAACGGAGCAAAGTTGAGAGATATTTTAATCAAATTTCTTTGGTACTTTTAACACTTTTTCTCCCCAATATCGTGAAGATATCTCACTTCCTGTTTTGATTTCTACTCAGGATTTTTCTAATCGGTAGTCACAATCCTGTCCCATTGCTGCAACTCCCGTACGGACTCGGGAGAGGCGAAGGTCGAGAACCGTGCGTCCTCCGAAACACGACCCTGCTAGGCCGAACTGCTTCTTTACACACTCCTCTCTTAACCTGGAAGCCGTACAAACGGCAACCGAAGTCAGCTTGCAAGTGCCCGGCCCGCCACAAGGAGTCACTAGATAGAACAAGGACATCCCAGCCGGCCAAACCCTCCCCTAACCTGGACAACGCTGGGCCAATTGTGCGCCGCCTCCTGGGACTCCCGATCACGGCCGGCTGTAACACAGCCTGGGATCGAATCGGGTTGATCCCACACAGCAGGAGTGGCTTCGGGACAAGTCTCTGAATGTCCTTGAGTGGCCCAGCCAGAGCCCGGACTTGAACACAATCGAACATCTCTGGAAAGACCTGAAAAAAGCTGTGCAGCGATGCTCTCAATCCAACCTGACAGTACTTGAGAGGACCTGCAGAGAAGAATGGGAGAAACTCCCCAAATACAGGTGTGCCAAGTTTGTAGCGTCATACCCAAGAAGACTCGAGACTTGTAATTGCTGCTTAAGATGCTTCAACAAAGTACTGAGTAAAGGGTCTTAATACTTATGTAAATGTGATATTTCCATTTTTTTTTTTTTAATATTTACACATTTACAAAAATGTCTATAAACCTGTTTTTGCTTTGTCATTATGGGGCATTGTGTGTAGATTTATGGGGGGAGGGGGACTATTTAATCAATTTGAGAATAAGACTAACGTTAACAAAATGTGGAAAAAGTCAAGGGGTCTGAATACTTTCCAAATGCATTCTATGGGAAATTTCTAATGCTACATACAGAGTCAAATCACATCAAGAGAAGACCAACAACAAGATAACATGAAGATAACATTCCACCACCAGAACAGGTCAGATCATTTCCACCACTAGAACGGGTCAGATAATTTCCACCACTAGAACAGGTCAGATCATTTCCACCACCAGAACAGGTCAGATAATTTCCACCACTAGAACAGGTCAGTTCATTTCCACCACCAGAACAGGTCAGTTCATTTCCACCACCAGAACAGGTCAGATCATTTCCACCACCATTTCCACCACTAGAACAGGTCAGAACCAGAACAGGTCAGATAATTTCCACCACCAGAACAGGTCAGTTCATTTCCACCACCAGAACAGGTCAGATCATTTCCACCACCAGAACAGGTCAGATCATTTCCACCACTAGAACAGGTCAGATCATTTCCACCACCAGAACAGGTCAGATCATTTCCACCACCAGAACAGGTCAGATCATTTCTGAGTTCTGGTGAGAAAGGTTAAGCTTTTCAGATGCTGCTCTATGGGCTGTGGTGTGATCCGTTTTCTTTAAATCAATCATTCAAACTTTTTAAAATGAATATAACTTTTAGTCGGTTATACCTGAGATATACCAACGACAAGGCTACCAATGGCCCAATGTAAATCAAATGGCAGGAAGCTTGGCCCCGGTGATGTACTGGGCCATACGCACTACCCTCTGCCTGAAATGTAATGTGAATATCCTATGTTGCATTAATACATCGAATTTAGATAGGCATATCTAGGACAGACAGTTTCAGATCAAATCAGCTTTTTTTTTAGGGATATAGCAATATTTCATAGCTATACATAACTGGCGACACTGTATGAAGAAAGATCGGGTCAATTGTGTTGCCTGGATGATTATATTAGTGAAACAATGTAGCCTGCAAAATGGTATGACGTTGCCACAAGTATGGCTTCAGAACGTACTGTAAAACTCGTTCCTTTTCTCCAGTTGCACTTACCCTCACTCCCACTTTGTTTCCCATTGTTCGCACCCATCCTGTGTACTGCATTATCTATTCACAGAGCTCGGAGGTATCCATCAAATAAAAAGTATTCCTACAAAAACGTGCGCGTTATATGAGGAGAAATGCGCGTGGATCCTCTTTTTTGTTTCCCCTCAGCGGAAGATAGTCCACCAAAAAACGTTCTTCTCAAACCATAAATCCAAACATAGTCAGCATGTCATTACAGATATTTTTTTAGTGAATACATTTTGATTTTCAACTAAATTCTTACAAGACGTGCAGGTAATAGTGCACGATTCCAACGACTGTTGAAGGCTAAAAATGTATTTTATCTCCGAGTGTTACAAATGGAAACTTATTCGCATCCAGTTTTAGTTTGATATAAACAAAACCCGAAACTTGTTGCGTCAAGACGCAATGCCACCACTCCTGCCGAGTATGAAACCGTTACCAAGTAGACATACTTTCGGCGGCCGCGAGAGGCAACGGCGATTTGCTGTACCCCCCCCCCCCCCTTTTTCCCCGGAGTGTCAATAGCCTACCATAGGAATGACGAGAGGTAGGCTACAGTTTTAAAGAGACAGTGGACCCAAAAAGTAACAACCCATGATTACGTTGATATTATCCAGATACTTAAATAAGATCTTGGAAAATGAACTCAAAGATTGTTATAATATTCATTGGGGATTTTGGCGTAGCTGCAGAGGTGCACCACATGAAGCAACTTGGACAAGTTGCATTTGGGTTTGCTCCCAATCATTGGTTGTCTCTTTAAAAAAATGCCTGCAACTTACTTGCAACTCATTACACGTTGTAGCAAAGTGAAGTGCACCCGTGTGTGAGATACTCTGTGTGACATGCATGAGAGAAAAGTATGTAACAGATTTTGGGGTATCGTGGGGATCGGCTCCCCCTGGTGGACAGTTTCTCATCCAGTGTTCCAGACATCCAGGCCAAGGTCCAGTACCAGCAGAGCTGAACCAGTGGTCAAACTGTCTGGGCCAGTGTGAACAACCCGAGGGAGAGAGGCCCTCCACGTGATAGGGAGGGCCAGGTGTGGGACATCAGGAAAAGCCTGCATGTGGAGTCAGCTGATGTACTCTTATATATATATATAATAATAATAATAGATAGAAATATATATTTTTTAAATTATATATATATAATTTTTTTTAAATATATTTTTATCTATTATTATTATATATATATTTTTTTAAATATTTTAACATTCATTTAACTAGGCAAGTCAGTTAAGAACAAATTCTTATTTACAATTACGGCCTACCCCGGCCAAACCCGGACGATGCTGGGCCAATTGTGCGCTATCCTATGGCACTCCCAATCACGGCCCATTGTGATACAGCCTGGAATCGAACCAGGGTGTCTGTAGTGACGCCTCTAGCACTATGATGCAGTGCCTTCGGGAAGTTTTCAGTAAAGCTTGTGCTATCTCTACATCGTCCTTATGATTGTGCGATTTGACCTCCTCCTGGGCACCACACCGCCTCGAGGACGGATTTATTCCCTGTCTGACCCTGAGACCAAGGCTATGGAGGAGTACATTGATAACTCTCTGGCGGCTGGAAGCATTCGCCCTTAGCCCTCTCCTGCCGGCGCAGGATTTTTCTTTGTGGGAAAGAAGGACAAGACCCTGCGTCCATGTACTGATTACCGGGGTGTCAATGACATCACAGTCAAGAACCTTTCCCCGCTACCACTTCTCTCCTCAGCTTTCAAACCTCTCCAGGGGGCAACCATATTGTCTAAACTGGACCTCCGAAATGCCTACCACTTTGTTCGGAGACGCGAAGGAGATGAGTGGAAGAGTGCCTGGTCATGCCGTTTGGACTAACGCTCCTGATGTCTTCCAGGCTCTGGTTAACAATGTGCTCTGGGACATGTTGAATCGTTTTGTTTTTTGTGTACCTTCGATGACATCCTGTTTTTCTCCCATTCTGCCCAGGAACATGTTCTCCATGTTTGACAAGTTCTTGAGGGCCTTCTGGAAAACCAGTTGTTTGTTAAAGCCGGAGAAGTGAGAGTTCCACCGCTCCACAATCACTTTTCTGGGATACGTCATTTTCGAAGGGAATGTTCAGATGGATCTGGGAAAAGTGAGAGCGGTGGTGGATTGGCCCCAACCCACATCCAGGGTGCAGCAACAGCGGTTTCTGGGGGTTTGCTCATTATTTCCGCCGTTTCTTTCGGGGCTACAGCAACCTGGCGACTCCCCCCTCTGCACTCACCTCTCCCAAGATACCGTTCACTTGGTCCCCAGAAACAAACAAGGCTTTTGTGGATTTGAAGCAATGATTTACCACTACCCCCATCCTCATCCATACAGATCTGACCCATCAGTTTGTGGTGGAGGTTGACGCTTCCAGCGTGGGAGTAGGGGCCGTTCTTTCCCAGCGATCCGTAAAGGAACAAAAGCTTCATCCCTGTGCCTTCATGTCCCATTGTCTCAACTCGATGGAGAGGATCTATGGCGTTGGCAACCGGAAACTCCTAGCAGTAAAGGTGGCCCTGGAGGAGTGGAGGCATTGGCTGGAAGGGGTGTAACATCCATTTTTGGAATTTGGAATAACTCCACACAGCCAAGCGCCTTAACTCTAGACAGGCCCGGTGGGCTCTGTGAATCACTAGGTTTAATTTCACCATCTCCTACCGCCCAGGGTCCAAAGATGTGAAGCAGGACACCCTTTCCCACCTGTACAGTTCCGCTCCCACACCCTCGGAATCAGAGACCATTCTCCCTGCCTCATATTTGCCGGCTGTGGTTGTCTGGGGTATTGAGGCTCTGGTTCGCAAAGCAGAACTTTCCCAGCCAGACCCCGGGGGAGTCCTGTCTTACCGAATGTTTGTTCCCGATTCGGTCCGGTCCGAAGTCCTGGAATGGGCTCACTCCTCCAGGCTTACCTGTCATCCTGGTGTTCGCATTACCTTGGCTTTCCTCCGCCAGCGCATCTTGTGGCCCACCATGGCTCCTGATGTCTCGGCCTTCGTCGCCACATGCATGGTGCCCAAAGCAAGACTTCACAGCTCAGTCTGGTCTCCTTCAGCCACGTCCTGTTCCTCATCGCCCCTGGTCCCATATTTCCCTGGATTTTGCCACTGGGCTTCCTCCGTCAGATGGCAACACCACCACCCTGACGGTGATTGACAGGTTCTCCAACGCCGCCCATTTCATCCCTCTCCCTAAATGACCTTCAGCCAAGGAGACAGCCCAGTTTATGGTGCAGCACTTCTTCCGAATCCATGGACTCCGTTCGACATTGTCTCGGATCGGGGTCCTCAGTTTTCGTCCCGTTTCTGGAAGGCGTTCTGCACCCTTATCGGGTCGTCGGCCAATCTGTCCTCCGGATTTCATCCCCAGTCCAACGGCCAGTCGGAGTGAGCTAATCAAGATATGGAGACGAAACTCCAGTGTCTTGTTGCCAGTAACCCCACCACCTGGAGTCAGCAACTGGTCTGGGTGGAATATTCCAGGAACACTCTCCCCTGCTCAGCTACTGGACTACCTTGAATGCTCCATGGGAAATCAGCCCCCGCTCTTCCCAGACCAAGACGCGGAGGTCAACATACCTTCAGCCAAGATGTTCGTCCGTCGCTGTCGGCGTACCTGGAAAAGAGCCTGGGCAGCTCTTCTCAAGACAACCTCCAGGTGTCGTTGACAAGCAGACCGCCACGGACTCTGGCTCCTCGCTATCGGTTCAGGCAGAGGTCATGGTTGTCCACTCGGGACCTACCCCTCCGGGTAGAATCCCATAAACTTTCCCGCCGTTTTATTGGTCCTCTCCCCATTTCTAGAGTCATTAGTCCCACTGCTGTCAATCTGCTGTTGCCCCGTACTCTCCGCGTTCACCCTACTTTCCATGTGTCCAGGATGAAGCCCTTGTCTCACAGTCCTCTGTCTTCCGTTTCTAGGCCCATCC
Source organism: Oncorhynchus nerka (assembly GCF_034236695.1). Classification (NCBI taxonomy): domain Eukaryota; kingdom Metazoa; phylum Chordata; class Actinopteri; order Salmoniformes; family Salmonidae; genus Oncorhynchus; species Oncorhynchus nerka. The sequence goes on from NC_088415.1 coordinate 90,160,993, forward strand.
CTCCTCCCGGGTCATCGATGGCCAGCCGGCGTATACAGTGAGACGCCTCCTGAGGGTTCGACCACGGAGCAGGGGTTTCCAGTACCTGGTTGACTGGGAGGAGTATGGTCTGGAGGAGAAATGCTAAAGACATCCTGGACCCGGCCCTCATCGACGATTTTCACTGCCGACACCCCGGTCAGCCAGGAAAGCGCCCAGGTAGGACACCAGGCGGTGTCCCTAGAGGGGGGGGTACTGTCACACCCTGATCTGTTTCACCTGTCCTTGTGATTGTCTCCACCTCCTCCAGGTGTCACTTATTTTTCCCAGTGTATTTATCTCTGTGTTTCCTGTCTCTCTGTGCCAGTTCGTCTTGTATGTTTTCAAGCCAACCAGCGTGTTTTTCCCATGCTCCTGTTTTTTAGTATCTTTTTCTAGTCCTCCCGGTTTTGACCCTTGCCTGTTTTTTCTGGACTCCGTACCCGCCTGCCTGATCCTTCTGCCTGCCCTGACATCGAGCCTGTCTGCCACTCTGTACCTCCTGGACTCAGAATCTGGTTTTGACCTTTTGCCTGTCTACAACCATTCTCTTGCCTACTCCTTTTGAATTATATATAAACTACAAAGACTCTAAACATCTGCCTCCTGTGTCTGCATCTGGTTCTCGCCTTGTGCCCTTATAAAACCTGTGGTTGTCAGAGGTGACATCTGAAGATGCTGTAAACCTGTGGTTGTCAGAGGTGACCTCTGAAGATGGTGTAAGCCTGTGGTTGTCATAGGGGAGCCCCGAAGATGCCGTAAGCCTGTGGTTGTCAGAGCTGACCTCTGAAGATGCAAGGTCAGAACCCTCTGAGGAGGAAATGCAGCTCTTGGACACACAGGAAGATGAGGTCTGTCATCTGTGCCGTCATGCTTACTCCGATTACTTTTTTGTTGTTATTTAAAAAAAAAAAAAGTACAATGGCACTGACCTGGCACTGACCGGTATTTCTGACCTAGCAGAGATCTGGACTACGGAGGGAGGAAGATTAGAGGGACGGTTAGATGATTTGTGTGCGATGGTAAAAAACACCAAAATGTTACTCGGGGTCGAATGGATACGAACGAAACTCCACCCAAAGAGGGGTCTGATTCAATGGAGTGATGTACCAGGAGACAGCTAATCTAAACACGCGCAGAGATGCATCATTTCCAAGTTCAGATGCAGTCATAGCACCACCACGGCACCACACCATTGTCTGACCTCCAGGTTGACATGGTTCAGAGATTCCCGATTGATTTACATGCACCAGGCCTGCCTGGGGGTCACAACAAAAAACTCTTGGTCATCTGGTGCAGAGTAGAGTCCTGTACGGGTCAGTTTCTTTGGAGCCTCCCCGGCCACATCAATTCCAAGTCCCACCTGATACCCACATCAGGACAGATTATTTCTCCTCAATCCACCCACATATAATTGTTTTTCCGGAGAGCCAATCCGAGACCCGCCAAATAACATAAATTATTTCAATTGTTTTTAGGACTCCAGAGTACTAGGCTATTCCATTTCCCTGCATGAATTAATGCACACCCCTTGCAATGACTCTATGCACACACACACACACACACACACACACACACACACACACACACACACACACACACACACACACACACACACACACACACACGAACCAGCTCACTTGTTTTTACTCTATGATCTGACTATTAGATTTCTTTTGAAAATAATATTTAAAAGATGCACTATGCAGAAATTGCTCTGCCATTTCCTGGTTCCTAAAATTATAATAGTTTGGTTAATTTCAGTTTATTTGACAAAACAAGCAAGTATAGTGTAGAGAATCATTATAACATCTAAACCGATGTGAAATATATTTTCCATAACCAATAACATTGCATTTTCAGCTGTTTGAAGCTGGTGTACAAAACCCAAAGTAAAAGATGCAAAAACTAAACTTAAGAACTTGGAAGCATAGAAAAATTGCATACTTGCAAATACACCATAGTGCCCTTCAAGCTCATCACTAAGCTAAGGAGGCTGGGACTGGGCACGACAAAATGATTATGTCAAGATTATATCAAGAAGATTATGTCATAGTCCTGAGATCTTGTATGTTTTGGTCTAAGTCAGATCTTATTTTCAGCATTTATCCAAAACCTCTACAAAAACTGAATTCGTTTCTCCATAGGGTTTGTTCAACGGAACCATGGCAGAGTCCGTGCCTACAAAAAGACAACATTACTATTACTCTCAATTGTGGTCATGGTTAGAAGGGAACCAGTTGTCTGCTGTGTGTTGAATTGTGTAATTGTGATGGGTTTTTGGGGGTTTTTTTCAAAGAGAGGCTGAATTTTCGGTGCAAATAGCACATACATTGATGAAAAGGCGTTCACTTGTGATTTGTAGATTCAAATAAAGTAAGCCTATTTTAAATGGTGTGAGAGTAGACCTACTTCAACTCCAAGGTAGATGGCGACAGAGGTATTTTTTCCCCACTGTTTCACTGCATTCTGCTTGATATGAGCAGAGCGCGACCACCGACCAGACAGCTGAGAGAGGCGGACAAGCACCGTCACCGGGCCCGGGGTACACGTATCAAGGTAGCTGCAACGCAGCATAGTAATTTACCGGCTTTTTTTGACCGTAAGTGTTTTTGAATACTTATGATACATTTTCATACTGTGCGGTGTTTCGTTTTGTTAAAATTAAAACCCAAACATAATCTCAATTTGACAGTCACACTACAGTCGGTAGTGTAAGCAAACTTTAGCTATAGCTAGCTAGCTGGTTAATGTTGCTAATGAAAGCATATGTTAGCTACCGACAACCACTAGTAAACGGGGAAAACGAACGAGATACTAGTTGTTAGCATGTTGTAAGGGCGTTTTTTGTTGTTGTTTTTCGATAAAACACATAGCTGACCTGTAATAACGGGCTTCTACTCAACTGATGTTAATTTGTTACAAAGTTAGCTGTGTCACAGGCGGTGCATCAGGGAAAACATTCCGTATAGCACTAGGAACAATGTACTCCGCAAGCAACTGGTGCTCTAGTACTAAAACTACAGTGTTTTCAGAAAGTATTGACACCTTTTTTTTCTCTACATTTCTGTTATGTTAACAGCCTTAATTTGAAAATGTTTTAAATTAATTCATTATTTTTTGGGGGTGACTGCCTTCACACATATCTGTGAGCTGTGAGGGGAACGGCACCTCAGTACCTCCAGGCTCTGATCAGGCCCTACACCCAAACAAGGGCACTGCGTTCATCCACCTCTGGCCTGCTCGCCTCCCTACCACTGAGGAAGTACAGTTCCCGCTCAGCCCAGTCAAAACTGTTCGCTGCTCTGGCCCCCCAATGGTGGAACAAACTCCCTCACGACGCCAGGACAGCGGAGTCAATCACCACCTTCCGGAGACACCTGAAACCCCACCTCTTTCAGGAATACCTAGGATAGGATAAAGTAATCCTTCTCACCCCCCCCTTAAAAGATTTAGATGCACTTTTGTAAAGTGGCTGTTCCACTGGATGTCTTAAGGTGAACGCACCAATTTGTAAGTCGCTCTGGATAAGAGCGTCTGCTAAATGACTTAAATGTAATGTAAATATCCCCACTTAATGTCAAAGTGGAATTATGTTTGTTTTCAACCCCTTTTATTATTGGCAAAAATAAATCCGTTCCAGACTTAAATAAGTGCATAACAAGTCCCATAATAAGTTGCATGGACTGTGTGCAATAATAGTCTAACATGATTTTTGAATGACTACCTCCATCTCTGCACCCTACCACATAAAAATAATTGTAAGGTCCCTCAGTCGAGCAGTGAATTTCATACACAGATTCAACCACAAAGACCAGGGAGGTTTTCCAATGCCTCGGTAGATGGGTAAAAAATAAAAAGCAGACATTGAATATCCCTTTTGAGCAGTTAATTACACTTTGTAGTGACTGGGTGTATAGATACACCATCCACAAAGACACAGGCGTCCTTTCTAACTCTGTCGCCGGAGAGGAATGATTTCACTATGAGGCCAGTGGCGACTTTAAAACCAGTTAGTTTAAAATTGCTGTGATGGGAGAAAACAGGATGAATCAAGAACATTGTAGTCACTCAACAATGCTAAACTAAATGACAAATATTCCAAAAACATGCATCCTGTTTGCAACAATGCACTAAAGTAAAACTGCAAAAAATGTGGCAAAGCAATTCACTTTTTGTCCTGAATACAAAGTGTTATGTTTGGGGCAAATACAACAGATTACAGAGTACCACTCCATATTTTCAAGCATAGTGGTGGCTGCATCATGTTATGGGTATGCTTGTAATCGATAATGACCGGAGTTTCAGGATAAAAAAGAAACAGAATGGGGCTAGGCACAGGCAAATTCCTAGAGGGAAAACCTGGTTCAGTCTGCTTTCCACCAGACACTAGGAGATTAATTCCCCTTTTAGCTGTACAGTAACCTAAAACAAGTCCATATCTACACTGGAGTTGCTTACCAAGAAGACAGGGAAAGTTCCTGAGTGACCTGAGTTAGTTTTGACTTAAATATACTTGAAAAAAGTATATGGAAAGACCTGAAAATGGACCTGAAAAACAAGTCAAAGGATGTGAATACTTGCTTCTACACCTGCATTGCTTGGTTCCTCTCTAGGTTTCTTCCTAGGTTCTGGCCTTTCTAGGGAGTTTTTCCTAGCCAACGTGCTTCTACACCTGCATCGCTTGGTTCCTCTCTAGGTTTCTTCCTAGGTTCTGGCCTTTCTAGGGAGTTTTTCCTAGCCAACGTGCTTCTACACCTGCATTGCTTGCTGTTTGGGGTTTTAGGCTTGGTTTCTGTACAGCACTTTGAGATATCAGCTGATGTACGAACGGCTATATAAATAAATTTGATTTGATTCGAATACTTTCTGAAGGCATTTTATCTAAGACAACTGGCAATCTGCTGCACCCTGTAAATTATTCTCTAACAAATAATTATTACAAGTAATAATAATAATAATAATACGGTTTGGATACTGATATGGCGGCAGGGTAGCCTAGTGGTTAGAGCGTTGGACTAGTAACCGGAAGGTTGCGAGTTCAAACCCCCGAGCTGACAAGGTACAAATCTGTCGTTCTGCCCCTGAACAGGCGGTTAACCCACTGTTCCCAGGCCGTCATTGAAAATAAGAATTTGTTCTTAACTGACTTGCCTGGTTAAATAAAGGTAAAATATATATATATTTTTTTTAAATGTTTACTCGCCCACACCCAGTTGGAATTCCATCTCTGTTTGACTCGTTTACAATTAAGTTCTGAAAGAGCCACGTGTGATTCTAACACTCACTCATTATTTATTATGTAAATTGACATAGCCCAATATGGAGTTTGTTGATTGATTTTTGAATGTTCCTTCCCATGCTGAAACAAACGGTATATTCAGGCGCTTTGGTTAAATTGAATGTTGAGTAAGGATAGACGTTGTAGTTTGTGTTGATACACAAAAATGATGGTGTAGTTGATCGTATCATGTTTTTGAAATCCAATGGTTGTATTAGTTTTTACATTTACATTTACATTTAAGTCATTTAGCAGACGCTCTTATCCAGAGCGACTTACAAATTGGTGCTTTCACCTTATGACATCCAGTGGAACAGCCACTTTACAATAGTGCATCTAAATCTTTTAAGGGGGGTGAGAAGGATTACTTTATCCTATCCTAGGTATTCCTTAAAGAGGTGGGGTTTCAGGTGTCTCCGGAAGGTGGTGATTGACTCCGCTGTCCTGGCGTCGTGAGGGAGTTTGTTCCACCATTGGGGGGCCAGAGCAGCGAACAGTTTTGACTGGGCTGAGAGGGAACTGTACTTCCTCAGTGGTAGGGAGGCGAGCAGGCCAGAGGTGGATGAACGCAGTGCCCTTGTTTGGGTGTAGGGCCTGATCAGAGCCTGGAGGTACTGAGGTGCCGTTCCCCTCACAGCTCCGTAGGCAAGCACCATGGTCTTGTAGCGGATGCAAGCTTCAACTGGAAGCCAGTGGAGAGAGCGGAGGAGCGGGGTGACGTGAGAGAACTTGGGAAGGTTGAACACCAGACGGGCTGCGGCGTTCTGGATGAGTTGTAGGGGTTTAATGGCACAGGCAGGGAGCCCAGCCAACAGCGAGTTGCAGTAATCCAGACGGGAGATGACAAGTGCCTGGATTAGGACCTGCGCCGCTTCCTGTGTGAGGCAGGGTCGTACTCTGCGGATGTTGTAGAGCATGAACCTACAGGAACGGGCCACCGCCTTGATGTTAGTTGAGAACGACAGGGTGTTGTCCAGGATCACGCCAAGGTTCTTAGCGCTCTGGGAGGAGGACACGATGGAGTTGTCAACCGTGATGGCGAGATCATGGAACGGGCAGTCCTTCCCCGGGAGGAAGAGCAGCTCCGTCTTGCCGAGGTTCAGCTTGAGGTGGTGATCTGTCATCCACACTGATATGTCTGCCAGACATGCAGAGATGCGATTCGCCACCTGGTCATCAGAGGGGGGAAAGGAGAAGATTAATTGTGTGTCTGCATAGCAATGATAGGAGAGACCATGTGAGGTTATGACAGAGCCAAGTGACTTGGTGTATAGCGAGAATAGGAGAGGGCCTAGAACAGAGCCCTGGGGGACACCAGTGGTGAGAGCGCGTGGTGAGGAGACATATTCTCGCCACGCCACCTGGTAGGAGCGACCTGTCAGGTAGGACGCAATCCAAGCATGGGCCGCGCCGGAGATGCCCAACTCGGAGAGGGTGGAGAGGAGGATCTGATGGTTCACAGTATCGAAGGCAGCCGATAGGTCTAGAAGGATGAGAGCAGAGGAGAGAGAGTTAGCTTTAGCAGTGCGGAGTGCCTCCGTGATACAGAGAAGAGCAGTCTCAGTTGAATGACTAGTCTTGAAACCTGACTGATTTGGATCAAGAAGGTCATTCTGAGAGAGATAGCGGGAGAGCTGGCCAAGGACGGCACGTTCAAGAGTTTTGGAGAGAAAAGAAAGAAGGGATACTGGTCTGTAGTTGTTGACATCGGAGGGATCGAGTGTAGGTTTTTTCAGAAGGGGTGCAACTCTCGCTCTCTTGAAGACGGGAGGGACGTAGCCAGCGGTCAGGGATGAGTTGATGAGCGAGGTGAGGTAAGGGAGAAGGTCACTGGAAATGGTCTGGAGAAGAGAGGAGGGGATAGGGTCAAGCGGGCAGGTTGTTGGGCGGCCGGCCGTCACAAGACGCGAGATGTCATCTGGAGAGAGAGGGGAGAAAGAGGTCAGAGCACAGGGTAGGGCAGTGTGAGCAGAACCAGCGGTGTCGTTTGACTTAGCAAAACGAGGATCGGATGTCGTCGACCTTCTTTTCAAAATGGTTGACGAAGTCATCTGCAGAGAGGGAGGAGGGGGAGGATTCAGGAGGGAGGAGAAGGTGGCAAAGAGCTTCCTAGGGTTAGAGGCAGATGCTTGGAATTTAGAGTGGTAGAAAGTGGCTTTAGCAGCAGAGACAGAGGAGGAAAATGTAGAGAGGAGGGAGTGAAAGGATGCCAGGTCCGCAGGGAGGCGAGTTTTCCTCCATTTCCGCTCGGCTGCCCGGAGCCCTGTTCTGTGAGCTCGCAATGAGTCGTCGAGCCACGGAGCGGGAGGGGAGGACCGAGCCGGCCTGGAGGATAGGGGACATAGAGAGTCAAAGGATGCAGAAAGGGAGGAGAGGAGGGTTGAGGAGGCAGAATCAGGAGATAGGTTGGAGAAGGTTTGAGCAGAGGGAAGAGATGATAGGATGGAAGAGGAGAGAGTAGCGGGGGAGAGAGAGCGAAGGTTGGGACGCCGCGATACCATCCGAGTAGGGGCAGTGTGGGAAGTGTTGGATGAGAGCGAGAGGGAAAAGGATACAAGGTAGTGGTCGGAGACTTGGAGGGGAGTTGCAATGAGGTTAGTGGAAGAACAGCATCTAGTAAAGATGAGGTCGAGCGTATTGCCTGCCTTGTGAGTAGGGGGGGAAGGTGAGAGGGTGAGTTCAAAAGAGGAGAGGAGTGGAAAGAAGGAGGCAGAGAGGAATGAGTCAAAGGTAGACGTGGGGAGGTTAAAGTCGCCCAGAACTGTGAGAGGTGAGCCGTCCTCAGGAAAGGAGCTTATCAAGGCATCAAGCTCATTGATGAACTCTCCGAGGGAACCTGGAGGGCGATAAATGATAAGGATGTTTATTAAGCTTGAAAGGGCTGGTAACTGTGACAGCATGGAATTCAAAGGAGGCGATAGACAGATGGGTAAGGGGAGAAAGAGAGAATGACCACCTGGGAGAGATGAGGATCCCGGTGCCACCACCCCGCTGACCAGAAGCTCTCGGGGTGTGCGAGAACACGTGGGCGGACGTAGAGAGAGCAGTAGGAGTAGCGGTGTTGTCTGTGGTGATCCATGTTTCCGTCAGTGCCAAGAAGTCGAGGGACTGGAGGGAGGCATAGGCTGAGATGAACTCTGCCTTGTTGGCCGCAGATCGGCAGTTCCAGAGGCTACCGGAGACCTGGAACTCCACGTGGGTCGTGCGCGCTGGGACCACCAGATTAGGGTGGCCGCGGCCACGCGGTGTGGAGCGTTTGTATGGTCTGTGCAGAGAGGAGAGAACAGGGATAGACAGACACATAGTTGACAGGCTAGAGAAGAGGCTACGCTAATGCAAAGGAGATTGAAATGACAAGTGGACTACACGTCTCGAATGTTCAGAAAGTTAAGCTTACGTAGCAAGAATCTAATTGACTAAAATGATTAAAATGATACAGTACTGCTGAGCTAGGCTAGCTGGCAGTGGCTGCGTTGTTGACTTTGTAGGCTAGCTGGCAGTGGCTGCGTTGTTGACACTACACTAATCAAGTCGTTCCGTTGAGTGTAAAGTTTCTACAATGCTGCTATTCTGGGGCTAGCTGGCTAGCTAGCAGTGTTGATTACGTTACGTTGCGTTAAAAGAACGACAATAGCTGGCTAGCTAACCTAGAAAATCGCTCTAGACTACACAATTATCTTTGAAACAAAGACGGCTATGTAGCTAGCTATGATCAAACAAATCACACCGTTGGGACTGTAATGAAATGAAATGAAAATGTGATACTACCTGTGGAGCGAAGCAGAATGCGACCGGAATGCGAAAGTTCTATTCAGTAGACGTTGGCTAGCTGTTGGCTAGCTAGGAGTGACTCCTACGTTAAGGACGACAAATAGCTGGCTAGCTAACCTCAGTAAATTAAGATAATCGCTCTAAGACTACACACTCTAAACTACACAATTATCTTGGATACGAAGACAGCAAAGACAACTATGTAGCTAGCTAACACTACACTAATCAAGTCGTTCAGTTGAGTGTGATAGTTACTACAGTGCTACGGTAGACGGTGAACGTTAGCTAGCTGGCTAGCTGCTGGGCAGATAGGAGGATGACGAAATACGATAATTACGCAATTATCTTTGATACAAAGACGGCTATGTAGCTAGCTAAGAAGAAATTGCTAAGATTAGACAAATCAAACCGTTGTACTATAATGAAATGTAATGAAAAGTTATACAACCTGCAGACCGAAGCAGACCGAAGCGCGGATGCGACCGCTCGCTCCAACCCGGAAGTACTATTTACTACATTTACAGATCAATGCAGAGTCAAAGTTATGTTATTGGTGGTGTAAGCAACCACCCTAATGTGTGAGTCTATCCTTGGTCTGTCTCTTCAGGAATAATGCACCAAAGATGGCCGCCACACACTCCATGCTGCAGGAGCGTATCCAGGTGGCCCAAGAGCTGCTCAAGCGTGTGGACCAGCTCTGTGCGAGGCAGGTGCGCGATGTGGAGGGCCGGGCCAAGCTCTGCAGCAAGCTGCGTGCAGAGCTCAAGTTCCTGACCAAGGTGGAGGCGGGCAAGGTGCTCATCAAGGAGTCCCACCTGCAGAGCACCAACCTCACACACCTGAAGGTGGGTCTTGTTTATAATGTTGTATGTATTTTCCAATTGAATTATGTTGAAACGGTTCCTATTTTTAGAGTGCCCAATGGACAATTAGTCTTGCTCTATAGCTGTCCATTGTTTTACCCATCTGACAACGAGGACCATATTGGAAATATGTTGGTTGACTTTTTGGTTTAATCTTCACTGTTTTTTTACTGTGTATTGTTGTATTCACATTAACTTGTATTTGTTTTTGTAAATCTTTCCAATAAATCTATATGAAAACAGGCCATTGTGGAGTCGGCGGAGTCACTGGAGATGGTGGTGAGCGTGCTGCATGTGTTCGCCTACGAGGACGCCGGCGGCACCAAGCAGACGCTGGTGGTGGACGTGGTGGCCAACGGCGGGCACACCTGGGTCAAGGCAATTGGGCGCAAGGCAGAGGCACTCCACAACATCTGGCAGGGTCGGGGCCAGTACGGCGACAAGAGTGTGGTGGAGCAAGCTGAGGACTTCCTGCAGGCCAGCCGCCAGCAGCCTGTGCAGTACAGCAACCCGCACATTATCTTTGCCTTCTACAATGGCGTCTCCAGCCCAATGGCCGACCGCCTGAGAGAGATTGGCATCTCGGTGCGCGGGGACATCGTGGCTGTAAACTTGGTGATGGCGGAGGAGGAAGGAAGTGAGGAAGAGGGGGAGGGAGCAAACAAGGAGGGTATGGAACACTGCTACGAAGAGGAAGAGCGAGAAGGCAAGGCAGCGGAAGAAGATGAAGACGTTGAAAACTTTGTCGAAGAAGAAGACGACGCAGAAGATGTCGAGCACACGCGAGTTGACCGCGACACCATCGTGGCCAGCCTGGCATTCCCCACCGAGGTCAAGGTAGATGTGTGCCGGCGGGCTAACCTGGACATCACTACACTCATCACGTACGTGTCGTCATTGAGCCACGGCCACTGCCGCTTGGCCTTCAAGGAGCAGGTGCTGACTGAGCAGGCAGCCCAGGAGCGTCAGGACAAGGTCCTCCCTCGCCTCCAGGAGTTCATGGCGGGCAAGGAGCTGTACGCGTGCCAGTCGGCCGTAAACGACTTCCGCGTCATCCTGGACACGCTCGGCGGCCCCGGCGAGAAGGCACGCGCCGATGAGCTGCTGAGGCGGCTACGGGTGGTACCCGACCAGCCGTCGGAGCGCACCCAGCGCCTCACTGCCAGCTCCAAGGTGAACCCCCGCTCGCTCATGATTTTCGGCACGGGCGACACACTACGGGCAGTCACAATGACGGCGAACAGTGGCTTTGTGAGGGCGGCGGCCAATCAGGGCGTGCGGTATAGCGTGTTCATCCACCAACCGCGCGCCTTGACGGAGGGCAAGGAGTGGAGGGCCACGCCCATATGAGAGAGGGAGAACTAACACCCCCACAGCGGCAGGAGGAAGAAGACCGATGATGAGCGAAGGGCTCCGACAGCGAACAGGAAGGAGAAAATTAAGGAAGGAGACAATGTTTGTGGAATGTACCACTGAACAGACATTAATTAAAGGGGTGTGGAATGTACCACTGAAGAGTAATTAAATGGGTTGGGTGACTGCCAGAACAGAGAACTCTTCTTTTTCTTTTTGGGGGGCAGGGAGGGGAGAGACACAAAATATATATCACAGCTTTTTGCTATGTGTCACTGAAATGTAAAGGCATTGTGCTCAGTTGAAAAACCACTCCTGGTTTAGTTTAACATGCAGTCGGTACAGGAGCATTATTTTTGCAACAACTGCAGACATTGGTGATAGTTGTTGTGTAGCCTATACTGTATATGCAAAAATAGTTATTGATATGATGAAATATCAGCGTATTGTATTTTAGGGCAATTAAAAAAAAAACGGCTTTTGCCCAATGTGCTGAGGGTGAAGTATATTTTGTTTTCTTGTATTGCAAGTCTGAATTACATGTGAATAAAGCATCTCTAAAAAAAAATTTAGACATGCAATTTTATTGAATTAAGCTATTTCATTAAACATTTTGTGTGTGGCTCTAAACTGCTCCAATGACCATGGCGCTTCATTGTAATCATGTGAGACCAGTGCAGAATTTACAGTACTTTTTAATCCAATGAACCAAAATCAAAAGTCAGTATCTGGTGTATCAACAGTATCTGGCCACCAACTGCATTAAGTACTGCAGTGCATCTCATGGACCGCACCAGATTTGCCAGTTCTTGCTGTGGGATGTTACCCCACTCTTCCACCAAAGCACCTGCAAGTTCCTGGACATTTCTGGGAAGAATGGCACTAGTCCTCACCCTCCGATCCAACATCTTAGATGTGCTCAATGAGATTGAGATCCGGGCTCTTCTCTGGCCATAGCAGAACACTGCCATTCCTGTCTTGCAGGAAGTCACGTACAGAACGAGCAGTATGGTTGGTGGCATTGTCATGCTGGAGGGTCATGTCAAGATGAGCCTGCAGGAAGGGTACCACATGAGGGAGAAGGATGTCTTCCCTGTAACGCACAGCGTTGAGATTGCCTGCAATGACAACAAGCTCAGTCCGATGATGTTGTGACACACCAGACCATGACGGACCCTCCACATCCAAATCAATCCCGCTCCAGAGTACAGGCCCCATTCCTTCGACGACAAACGCAAATCCAACGATCACCCCCTGGTGAGAAGCGGTCTGAATACTTTACGAATGGTCCTCAATCTACTTGCTTTTGAGGAGGAAATGTTGTCTTGTCTATATTTTGGGGGATATGTTTGGAAAGGAGGCATATTTTTCCCAGGTGGTATCTTTTAGGTTCGTTTGAAATTGTCAAGTGCTAATATTTAAATATCGCCGCTTGTTCAGCTGAGGGGTATACTACAAAACGGGATCATTGAGTTAGCCAGCAAACTTTCCTAAATGGTCTGTAATAACACTTTTGTATTTATTTAGGAAAGATGGCTTGAAATGGGCATGATCTAATTCACTCAACAACCAAAAACACATCTAAGTTTAGCTTTCTGGTTGTTAATCAAAGTTTGCTGGCTAACTCATAAATCCAGCTTTATACTGTACACATCTGAGATGTAACATGAGGCTAGATCAACTGTCCAATGGGATAAGGCTACGTGTACAGTGTTATGAGTATCTGTGTTACAGGTTATAATTTGTCCGTTTGGAAGGAATTATGCCACATTCAAAACAACTGGGAACTCTGGAAAAATACGAGGTGTAATCATGACGTCAGTGATCTTCAGGTCGGAAAGTCTGAGCTCTTTCCAGAGGCCCAAGTTGGATCACCCCCCCCCACACACACACACACACACATTTTGTCATTGTGCAAATGTTGCTTCTCACATGATGATATGGAGGGTCAAGGAAAAAGATGTCATACTCAATGGTCATACTGTTATCTGTAGCTACGTTAAGCTCGTAGAATTACCGTATGACATGTTGTAAAGCAAAACATCTGACATCACCACAGTCCTGTGTGGCTCAGTTGGTAGAGCATGGTGCACTGAATATTGACAATAAATGTGATGTGGAATGAAGGAGACCATTTTGCATTTGTTTTTTGCCTGTATTTATAGTATAATTTATTGGATTGACATACAGAATTTTGTTAACAATTTTTTTTATTTAGGGCCGGTTGTACTATTTAATGGTTTTCATATAATGATTTATTTCAGAAATTCTGACATAAAGATGTATATTTAATTCAACTGCTAATAATACTAGGTACATTTCATATTCACAAATGCAATGGTCTAATTCAAAACCTAACTTTTTTCACTTTATAAATGATTTTAAACATGGCACTTCTTTAACTAAAATGAAAAACAAAAAGCCAATTAAAACGTGTATGATTAATGAATATAATTTGTTTGTTTAGGATTCCTGGCAATGTAAATAGTTTGCAATATGCTTGTTTGCATGTGACTATTCGTCTTTTGTTTGTTGATATTTGTTAATAAAAAATAAAAAGTAGAGCATGGTGCTTGCAATTGGGTTGTGGGTACGATTCCCACGGATGACCAGTATGACAATGTATGCACTCACTATTGTAAGTTACTCTGGATAAACGCTCGTGCGTCTGCTAAATGACTAACATGTAAAATGTTGAAATCATCATTAGTTGTTGGGAGCAATGACGTAATAAACCCTGGATTGCTGATGCTATGTATTGGCCAATGAGAGGCTTTGAAGCCTCTGGTCGGTGATATTGACACTCCCCAGAAGAAACAGTCTGTCCTCCGTAAAAAAGAATGATATTCTACAGATTGAGAGTTTAATAGTCACAGGATGGCTGGTGTGATTGCAGGGTACAGAGAAAATCTTAGGCTCTGACTTCCATTTTTTTAAAGGCTATATAGGCACAGTATTTTAAATGTTTAAGGGACAAAATAGCACGTATTGAAGTATTCTTTGTAACAGTCCTTTATAAAATTATATTTTTAGTAAACATATTTTTTTTTAGCTCACATATCATTTAAAAGTATGCATCGCGTGTCTGTCATAAAATAAACGTGGCAAAAATAAAATGTAGACAAATGCATTTATTGCTTCAAAATAGTATTTAAAGTGGTGGGAGTGCCAAGATGGAGGCACGGTGGCTTCAAAGCATCAGTCAAATAGTGTATATATAAATCTTTGGTTGGGAGAGGCAAGAAGCTAGCATTAGTCTATTTTTCCCGGTTGTTTAACAACAATATAGCCTAGAAAATATTTGTATAAACACTAGCTACATGCGATGTATACTGGCATCATCATATTTTGTGGAGGAACTTTGATGGTGAATGATTTTAGTGATGTTCGCAAACCATAGCCACACCCCTCGCCTACAGTCATCTATTCCACGACAAACACCTGTCTGCGTAGGAGCAAAGGATTATTATTATTATTTATTTTTTAGAAGCAATTTGGAAGAAATAACCGAATGATCATAGTCAATAAGGTGAACGGAGAAACAAAAAAAGTTATAGACCTATGTGATTTAGATTTATTGGCATTTTGATTTATTCGACATTTGTGGACAGCTTGAAAAACGCACGCCTTCAGCATCACCCGCGGGGGCGAAATGTCTAAGCAAGCTTGATAAATAATGATGGATTGACAGAGGTTTTTTCTTTCTTTCTTCCCCCTTTTCTTTTTTTAATCAAAACTAACTTGGACGAGCCTTGAGAGCCGGTAAACATATATATTTACGTTACAAACGTAGCATATCTCATAATAGCTACTGGTGCGTACAGTGTCGTCGTTTGACCTGATTTTTTTTTTGCGACCAACTACTATAATCCAGTTAGTTACAGTAGCTAACTAACGTCGGCTAATTTCGGCTAACTTCGGCTAACGTCGGCTAACGTTGTTAGCCGAGCAGCAAGTGAGTTTGTTTACACCGTACACGACACCTTCATTCTGGTAAGCAGGTGCCTCGCTATAACTAACTAGTCAGCTAGCTACATAAAAGCAGTTTGTTTAAAATGTTTATAAATTATGGCAAGCATAACACTAGGTGTATATTACTAGTTAACTACGGTAATAGCTAGCTAGCTATTCAAATGTAGCCAATGAATGGATGCTTTTATTAGCTGGCGATGTGGTCACCGACAACGGCCTGAACAACTAGCCTATGGCTAACTAGTAACTAGTAAGCAAATGCACTTGTCGATGGCTAATTTTCTAATTTATTTGATGAAATTACGACACGGTGTAACGTTGAGGCTTTAGCTTATTATGGTCAGTAACAACTTGTAATGTATTGATTTTCTAACCCATATTGTTAAATGCATACACCAACAAACTGGTTGACAGGCTTGATTATCGGTTCAGTATTTAAATATTTATCTCCTAGACACGTCCGTCTCTTACACTGGGTAAACATACCAACCACACCCATTCCTATATATGCGCATAAGTTACATGATGCCAACTTGTTTACTAATGGCTGTTGATTTGACACGTGTTGTGTGTGTGAAGCTCAGGACAAATATGTGCGCTCTTCCTATGATTTAATTGTGGTGGTAAAAGCGAAATGTCTCGCAAGTGGGGATCGAAGCTACTTGGTTATGTGGAATCAGATTCACCTTCTTTTTTTGTTTTTGTTCTCTTACCTTTGTATTCATACCCATTCGACTGAAGAGGCAGGTTTATAATGGATAAGGTGTTTGAAACGTGACTAGGTGCATGGAAATGAATGACTTCACATTTGTCGTGAAAATGAGAACAGTGTATGCTGCACTACCTGGACTTTGTTTTATTTGGGAGCACCTGTGCCCCTAGGGAGAGTAACAAATCACCAATGTAATAATTGTTGTCATGATTTCTTCGCTGTCCAGGCAGCCTCTGTAGAATGCAAATATGTGGTAGAACAGAATGAAAGCAAAAGGAAGAGCTTGTTCACGAGATGAGCTTCAAAAGTAGCTAGGATTCATAAAGCCCGAATGTAGACTCAAAATAATGTGTAGACTGCAGGAATCCCAAACGGATAGTATTTGACGAACACAATCATTTCCAACCTTGATTTTATTTTATTTAACCAGGCGATTCAGTTAAGAACAAATTCTTACTTACAATGACTGGCCTACCCCTGCCAAACCCTAACCCAGACAACACTGGGCCAATTATGCATCACCCTATGGGACTCCCAATCACAGCCGGATGTGATTCGAACCAGGGACTGTAGTGACGCCTCTTGGCACTGAGATACAGTGCCTTAGACCGCTGCGTCACTCGGGAGCCCATTGGGATACAATCAATTTATGGCTTCCCGAAAAATAATCTAAAGCATGGAGAAACCTATTTTCCGTCCGAGTGTCAGGTAAAAGTAACCCCTATTGAACCCCTATCTTAGTATGTACATTTGTTTTCATCTCTAAAATTGTGCCAGCATTGAAAGCTTTTTTTTATTTTAGGAGATACCGGGGATCATCAATATCAATAACTAGAGATGCAAAACTGAAAGCAACTCGGTTAGACTTGACATTCTACTCTCTTATCCTGCCTGACGGAGGCCTACGAGCGCTCTTTCAACACTAGACAGGAGGGTATCTTATTATCTTATACCTTATTCTAATTCTTTATTCTGTCTCTCACTGAAAAGCCCTCGCATCAAATGCCTTCCAATATGCGGGCAGTTTCCACCAACAGACTCTGGGGACAGAGTGATGAGAGCCTAACGATGCTAATTTATTTATGGGACGCAGAGGAGACCGTTTATTATGACCACACACAAAAAAATATATATGTATTTCCAGAATGGCAAGCTTTGGCAAAGTTGCATCCTAATGGTATAGATCGGTACTGACGCTCTTCTCTCAGATTTAATTTCTTATGAACTTATCTGACCCCAATCTCAAATTCACAGCATGTATACATTTGGGGGGGGGTGTAGACTTCTTGGATCTTACAATCTACAAAAATAAGGAAAACAAATTAGAGTCTACCATCTTCCCGCAAGCTGCAGAGTAGGAATACACTTTTACAGTCAGTAGCCACCTTAAGCAGAACATACCGGTGGGTCAATTCCTAAGACTTCGAGGTAACTGTAATACAGACAGAGGTTAAGTGTCAAAGGTCATGATTTTGCGCACCAGTTTCCTGCAACCCTGCAGTGTTATGCCTTGATCACACAGACAGCGTCATTCCGCACCATCATCTGGATATGTGTGCAACAACAACATTCACCTTCTGCTACCATTTCTGTCAAGCTGTCTACACATACAGTCTGATGCGTACCTTAGATACATCCAACGTATAAACACAGAACGCACTGCAACTGCCTCTGAAACGCAACGTTACATTGCAAAATTAATGTATTTCTGGTGTACCAAAATGCACTGCTGCTGTCGGTGTGATCAAACAGGCCCGGGGATAGGCTCTAGCACAGGGAGAGACTGAACGTTAAAAGCCTACTCAATGACACTAATAGAAACCAAGACAAAACGGCAATGTGCCAGTCGTGACAAATCCATTGTTTTGAAACACTGGAACATCCTCAAGTCATCAAAATGTTTTTTTTTTTTTCACCTTTATTTAACAAGGTAGGCAAGTTGAGAACAAGTTCTCATTTACAATTGTCAAATCCATTGTTTTGAAACACTGGAACATCCTCAAGTCATCAAAATTAATTTCAATTTTATTTATTTCACCTTTATTTAACAAGCTAGTTGAGAACAAGTTCTCATTTACAATTGCGACCTGGCCAAGATAAAGCAAAGCAGTTCGACACAACGACACAGAGTTACACATGGAGTAAAACAAACATACAGTCAATAATACAGTAGAAAAATAAGTCTATATACATTGTGAGCAGATGAGGTGAGGGAGGTAAAGGCAAAAAAAAGGCCATAGATGTGAAGTAAATACAATATAGCAAGTAAAACACTGGAATGGTAGATTTGCAGTGGAAGAATGTGCAAAAGTAGAGAGATAAATAATGGGGTGCATAGGAGCAAAATAAATATATACAGTAGGGGGAGAGGTAGTTGTTTGGGCTGAATTATAGATGGGCTATGTACAGGTGCACTAATCTGTGAGCTGCTCTGACAGCTGGTGCTTAAAGCTAGTGAGGAAGATAAGTGTTTCAATTTTCAGAGATTTTTGTAGTTTGTTCCAGTCATTGGCAGCAGAGAACTGGAAGGAGAGGCGGCCAAAGGAAGAATTGGTTTTGGGGGTGACCAGAGAGATATACCTGCTGGAAATCTATGAGAGTTAACAATATTGCCCCCTCGCATTATCCTAATGCCTCGATCACACGACGTGGCCACTGTGTTCAGTGCCTTCGGAAAGTATTCAGACCCCTTGACTTCCCACCCCTTATCAATATACACACAATACCCCATAATGACAAAACAGGTAGACATTTTTGCAAATTTATATTAAAAAAACATACCTTGTTTACCTAAGTATTCAGACCCTTTGCTACGAGACTTGAAATTGAGCTCAGGTGCATCCTGTTTCTATTGATACTCCTTGAGATGTTTCTACAACTTGATTGGAGTCCATCTGTGGTAAATTCAATTGATTGGATATGATTTGGAAAGGCACACACCTGTCTATATAAGGTCCCACAGTTGACAGTGCATTTCAGCAAAAACCAAGCCATGAGGTCGAAGGAATTGTCCGTAGAGCTCAGAGACAGGATTGTGTCGAGGCACAGATCTGGGAAGGGCACCAAAAAATGTTTGCAACATTGAAAACATTGAAGGTCCCCAAGAACACAGTGGCCTCCATCATTCTTACATGAAAGAATTTTGGAACCACCAAGGCTCTTCTTCGGGCTGGCCGCCCAGCCAAATTGAGCAATCGGGGGAGAAGGGCCTTGATCAGGGAGGTGGAACAAGAACCCGATGGTCACTGACAAAGCTCCAGAGTTCTTCTGTGGAGATTGGAGAACCTTCCAGAAGGACAACCATCTCTGCAGCACTCCACCAATCAGGCCTTTATGGTAGTGGCCAGACAGAAGCCAATCCTCAGTAAAAAAAAAGGCACATGACAGCCCACTTGGAGTTTGCCAAAAGGCACCCAAAAGACTCCGACCACGAGGAACAAGATTCTCTGGTCTGATGAAACCAAGATTGAACTCTTTGGCCTGAATGCCAAGCGTCACATCTGGAGGAAACTTGGCACCATCCCTATGGTAAAGCATGGTGGTGGCAGCATCATGCTGTAGGGATGTTTTTCAGCAGCAGAGACTGGGAGACTTGTCAGGATCGAGGGAAAGATGAAAGGAGCAGAGTACAGAGTGATCTTTGATGAAAACCTGCTCCAGAGCAATGCTCTTTGCCATTATGGGGTATTGTGTGGAGATTTAGGGGGGGGTACAATTTTTATCAATTTTGGAACAAGGCTGTAACGTAACAAAATCAAGGGGACTGAATGCGCTATATATTTTGACAACACAACCAATACTAACTTTTTGTTTTACCACCCGAGAACAGGTAAAGAAAGCCAAAGCTTCATTAATTATAGCACCACAAATGGTATAAACATGCTAAAATGCATCTGCTGGTCTGCTTATATTTGTCAAACTAAACAAGCATTGAAACTCCGCATCGCAAAACACAAGGCTGATATTAGTAATAAAAACCTCTATTGCACCGCCACTGCAAATCACTTTGACCTCATTACCTTGGTGATTTTGAGTCTTGTGTCCAACGAAAATGGTATTTTTGCTCAGAACATTTTGGGGGCGAGCATATAGATTCACCCGAAGGCAATGTTTAGCCCACATACCACCTATTGGGCAACCCTGCTGTATGTTGATACCATGGATTGTCAGTCCTTGCGTTCAATAGCTCTATGAATTTGAGTGGTTACATCTCCCCAGCCCCATCCTTCAATCTTTATTGTTTTATTGTGCTTTATTGTTTCAAATGCCGATTGTCGTGTTTTTCATTGTGGTCCGATTCATTATGCACTCCAAAAAAATGATACAATTTAGTAGCACATGTGCACTTTGTAATTAAAAAAAAAATGTCACCACAGAGCCCAGAACACTCCTGCATTGATACTGGGGCTACGAGATGGGGCACAGGTTTTGAGGTGACTGGTTTATTTCGGAGAATGTCTGTGTATAGAGAAAGATTTGCTTTCAGAATACTTTTACAGAACATTTCATTTGTGGAGTCATAAGGCCAAATAGTCTTCAAGGTAGTGTTTCACTTGTCTGTGTGAATTTGAGTTGATCACTGAACTGATTTCCAGCAGCATACCACCCTGTATCCCACTGCTGGCTGGCCTTTGAAGCTAAGCAGGGCCGGTCCTGGTCAGTCCCTGGATGGGAGACCAGATGCTGCTGGAAGTGGTGTTGGAGGGTCAGTAGGAGGCACTCTTTCCTCTGGACATTGCCTTGTGCTGTCTTTCAAATGGGACATTAAAACAAGTGTCCTGACTCTGATCACTAAAGAATCCATGGCCCTCATACCATCATGGCCAGTGTCTAATTGGCTCATTTATCTCTCCCCTGTAACTATTCCCCAGGTCATTGCTGTAAATGAGAATGTGTTCTCAGTCAACTAACCTGGTTAAAAGGGTAATAAATGAATAATTTGCAAGTTAACATGAAAACAAATCGAGGGTTGGCTAACACTTCGAAACTTGTTGGCCATTGTTTTGGCTGTGTGGCCATTGTTTTGGGTGTGTTGGCCATGTGGAAAACAATTGGCCAGGGAGAGTCCTATTCCCAATATGGAAACTTAAATGGGACCCTCTTCCTTATATACTGCACTAGTTTTGACCAGAGCCCTATGGCACCCTATTCCCTATATAGTGCACTACTTTAGACCAGAGCCCTATGGGCTATGAGGGCACTATGTAGGGAATAGGGTGCCATTTGGGATTCAAAGATGGATAGTGTTTCTAACAGGATGTTTAGCCACTACACTATTTTCTAAAAACACAACCGCTAGCTAGCTACTTCCGGCAGTCATTCAAATAACAAAACAGAGGGGCATCTGGACTTTCCATCACACTGTTAACGATACCCGCACAACCTTGAGGAATTATAAGAATGTCAGTCAGTACTAGACGTGTTTTACAGTGAAGCTTGGAGGCCACAGCTGCCATTTACAGTGAAGCTTGGAGGCCACAGCTGCCATTTAGCCTAGCAGACGCTATTATCCAGAGTGACTTATAGTTAAGATGAATGCACTAAAGATAGCTAGGTGAGACAACCACATCCCAGTCATAGTAAGTCAAATGTTCCTCAAAGTAGCCATCAGCAAAATAGGTGCTAGTAAGGGAAGGTGCTAGTGTTCAAGAAAGGCAGTTTTTTTTTCTTTTGGCCTACAATTTATTAAACACACAATGGGGAAAAAAACATTTTCCGTGTTGGAATAGGTACTAGTACTTGCCTTCTGATTTGCATTCAATTCACTATTGTGTACGTGAAAATAAGAACGTTTTATATAATGTGTATTATAAAAATAAATCTAGTAATGCTTCAAATGACAGAATTTATTTCTGCTTTTCGTCCAGTACGAATTTGCTGCATGCTACTGAGGAAGAGATATTTTCAGACCCACTCGTGTTTGACGAGATAATAAATCAGAGGTGCAAAATGAACGAATGAATCAACGCAATTGGATAACACATTTTAGTATACGTGAGCCTAGTATGTTTTATTTATAACTGCATTACGTTTACTAAACAGTACGTTCAAAATAGTACGTAGTACGATTAGTACACAATATGTAGTTTTAGTAAGAGGAGGAAGGGAAGACTGAATAAAAAATAAAATATTCAACCTTTTATTTAACCAGGCAAGTCGGTTAAGAACAAATTCTGATTTACAATGACGGCCTACCCTGGCCAAACCCTAACGCCACTGGGCCAATTGTGCACCGCCCTATGGGACTCCCAATCACGGCCGGTTGTGATACAGCCTGGAATCGAACCAGGGTCTGTAGTGACACCTCTCTCGCACTGAGATGCAGTGCTTTAGACCTCTGCGCCACTCGGGAGCCTTCGCAAGGGCTGAGGAGTGGAGACACCACCCAATTTACATCGCACAAATGTCATTGGCATATAGGTTACATAGGCAAATGACAGACTGTCAGTTGGTTGAGCTTGTTTGCCATCTGGGTTTGGCAGTGTTGTTCAGACAGAGATACACTCACTGCCCTCAGGGTAGGGATGGGCGATATGGGCAAAAATATATCACAATTTTTTACATTTTATTGTTGGCGGTATGAAGGTATTTTATGTTTCTGAATAATGAACGATTAGAATGACATTTTCTGAGTAATGCATGACTCTTGAATAGCAGAAAATTCATGTATTTTAATTTTAAATGGGCTTACTCCATTTTGATGGGTTTTATACTCAACCAAACTAGGACAAAACTGACAGTGAAGTAGAACATTTTAACATTGAATCAAAACTATCGCTATTGACTATTGTAAAAATCCATACAGGTATTCACGATATATCATCCAGCCCGACAGAGATCCATGCCCTGCCCTCGGGGTTCGTGATAAAAGGAATCCCCATTTCTCACCTCTCCGTTGTGAGGATTCAACTAGGTGCAGATCTAGGATCAGCTTCCCCAGTAAACCTTTAGTCTTAACCATTAGTGGGGGGGGGGGGGTGAATGCTAAACTGACCCAGGATCAGTGTGTAGGGACAACTTTAATGGCTGATGTATGAAGCTAATAAAGTGAGCTCTGATTTTCCAGCAGATAGCAAAGAAAGAATACTACTTCCTCTTCCTTCTCCTAAACTGATCCTTGGGACCTCCCTCCGTACCCCTTATATTTCCACATACTTGCTAGATTCCAACTCCTGATTCAACTATTGCTATTCTATGGTGGGAGCTACCACAGATCCTGTCCTCCTTCTTGACATTCCCCTCACTGCTGTATAGACCAATGTCTATTACGGACATGGTGAGCAGATGACATCACTGTCTAGGCTGTTCTCTTCATTTGATTAGCTATTAAAAAGGCATACCGGTGTGGTATGCATTGCCAATTGCGGCACTCCCTTGCATATTTCGAGGACCAGCTTTAAAAACTCAGGGAAATTCTAGAATTCCATCGATGATGTTAGAGCTAGTGATTTGACACCCTAGTTCCACTCGGTCCAGTTCAAGAAATAGGCCTATCTCTCTAGTTTTACAGTTGGTCAAATGGCCTTTTATCATTGTTTTGTAATAATGTTCTTTGTAATAATGTTCAGGGTCATTTCATTTAGGCAAAATGTTTTGCAACAGAAAACGATCCGTTTCTTAAAATGTACAGATAGCCCAATACTTTACAGTTTCGGGAACGTTTTCAGCCGTTTCGTACCGAACATGAATATGTAACTTTTTGTCTGACTTGTCCAGATTCACATAGAAATGTAAGATATAGATCTGTCACTCATTGAAAGCAGGTCTAAGAAGCGGTAGAACTGATCTATTCACGTTATTTCTATGTTTCCCGATCTTACGTTTTGGTTTTGCGTCTTACATCCGGTTTTGTACGCCAACTTCAGAACAGCTGAAAATACAATATTTTTGGTTGTGGAAAAATATATTTCACAGCAGTTTAACTGGTACAATTATTCTCTCTCTATACGTGCCTTCGGAAAATATTCAGACCCCTTGACTTTTTCCACATTGTTACGTTACAGCCTTATTCGAAAATGGATTAAATAGTTTTTTCCCCCATCATAAATCTACACACCCCATAATGACAAAGCAAAAACAGGTTGTAGAATTTTTGTTTCTACTCAGTACTTTGTTGAAGCACCTTTGGCAGCGATTACAGCTTCGAGTCTTCTTGGGTATGACGCACAGCTATTTTCAGGTCTCTCCAGAGATCGGGTTCAAGTCCGGGCTCTGGCTGGGCCACACAAGGACATTTAGAGACTTGTCTTGGCTGTGTGCTTAGGGTCGTTGTCCTGTTGGAAGGTGAACCTTTGCCCCAGTCTGAGGTCCTGAGCGCTCTGGAGCAGGTTTTCATCAAGGATCTCTCTGTACTTTGCTCCGTTCAACTTTGCCTCGATCCTGACTAGTCTCCCAGTCCCTGCCGCTGACTGCTGCCACCACCATGCTTCACATTAGGAATGGTGCCAAGTTTCCTCCAGACGTGACGCTTGGCATTCAGGCCAAAGAGTTCAATCTTGGTTTCATCAGACCAGAGAATCTTGTTTCCCATGGTCTGAGAGTCTTGAGGTGTCTAAACTCCAAGCGGGCTGTCATGTGTCTTTTACTGAAGAGGGGCTTTTGTCTGCCTATTCTACCATAAAGGCCTGATTGGTGTAGTGCTACAGTGATGGTTGTCCTTCTGGAAAGCTCACCCATGTCAACAGAGGAACTCTTGAGCTCTGTCAGAGTGACCATCGAGTTTTTGGTCACCTCCCTGACCAAGGCCCTTCTCCCCCGATTGCTCATTTGGTTCTAAACTTCTACCATTTAAGAATGATGGAGGCCACTGTGTTCTTGGGGACCTTCAAAGCTGCATAAATGTTTTGGTGCCCTTCACCAGATCGGTGCCTTGACACAATCCTGTCTCAGAGCTCTACGGACGAATCCTTCGACCTCATGGCTTGGTTTTTCCTCTGACATGTGGGACCTTTATATAGACAGGTGTGTGTCTTTTCAAATCATGTCCAATCAATTGAATTTACCACAGGTGGACTCCAAGTTGTATAAACATCAAGGATGATCAATGGAAACAGGAAGCACCTGAGCTCAATTTTGAGTCTCATAGCAAAGGGTCTGAATACTTATGTAAATAATGTATATATATTTTTAATACATTAGCAAAAAAAAACTAAACCTTTGGCTGTAACGTAACAAACGTGGAAAATGTCAAGGGGTCTGAATACTTTCCAAAGGCACTGTACTTGCTTGTTTTGTCACAAACTGAAATCAGGCTAAATATTAGAAATGTTTGCAACCAGGAAATGGAGGAACGATTTCTGTATAGTGCAGCTTAAAAAGACCGTGATGGCCTCGGTTGAGTTGACTAAACCCTTACCCAGGTTAGGAGGGTTTTTGATCAACCGATATCAGTATGCTTAAGTCTTTACTAGATATTGTATTGACTAGGATTATTAAAGGACTTATGTTGATCAATTGGCCATTGGCCCCACCACCAGAAACACAGCCTAAGGCTAGATAATGTGATGGCTGACATTTCCACTGCCAGGGTATCAATCAGCCCATTGTCATACTTATCGTGTTCTTTAGATTCTAATATAGGCCTTTTGTCCTAAATGTGAGCCTCCGAACTTGGACCCATCACCCACATGGGTGATGTCATGGCATCTGTTATGCCAGTCCCTAGGCTGGACCACCCTGTCGTGGTCTGCTGCCGTCAACAGTGACCTGATACTGGGGCGGCAGGGTAGCCTAGTGGTTAGAGGGTTGGACTAGTAACCGGAAGGTTGCGAGTTCAAACCCCCGAGCTGACAAGGTACAAATCTGTCGTTCTGCCCCTGAACAGGCAGTTAACCCACTGTTCCCAGGCCATCATTGAAAATAAGAATATGTTCTTAACTGACTTGCCTGGTTAAATAAAAAATAAAATAAAAATACTACTACTATACCATACTACGCTATACTATATTAGCCTAGCCTAAATCGCTTGTACTGTATTGTTAGAAGGTGCAGCTAAACCCTCATGCGTTAAAACATTCCCCAGAGTCTTGTTGCCGATAAGTACTTGTCGCAGTTGGGAGGCCGTTTCCTTCTCTTGCCTGAACAAAAGCGCTACCTGCTGCGTGCCCGACCCGGTAGCGATGAATCTACCGTTTTCTACTTGTAGAATCACAATGATCGTCATTGACCAACCACTCGGAGGGGGCGGCAGGGTAGCCTAGTGGTTAGAGCGTTGGACTAGTAACCGGAAGGTTGCAAGTTCAAACCCCCGAGCTGATAAGGTACAAATCTGTCGTTCTGCCCCTGAACAAGGCAGTTATTCTTATTTACAATAATTGGTTTTCTTCTTAACTGACTTGCCTAGTTAAACAAATAAAGACTTCCTTCGAGCTTGCTAACCACTGTAGCTAGTATTGACATTATAAAAGAAAACTCCAGTCTGAACCTAAGACTAAAACATGTAGAAATAAATAACCTATATTTAAAAAAATAATTTACCTATTTTTCTACAATCACAATATTTTAATTAATTATTAGCAGATTAGGTTTATTTTGTGGTCTTAACATTCAAGAATATGGACAAAATTGAATGATTGACAATGAAAAAGTTGGGAACTGTTCCCTTGTCATATAATTGGAACATTTTAATATCAATATATAGAATTACAAATATTTTTCCAAATTGCGACGCGAATATTGGACCGCGACAGACAACCTGGTTCAATTTGAGTCCCGAGGCAAAACCAGTTAAGAATCACTAGCCTAGGGCCTGTATATGTTTAAAAAAAGGAACAGTAAACACTGAAATAGCGAAGGATTTCTTGTTAAACACCCCCCCCCCCCTAAAACTACACTTCTGACTCATGTGAAATTCAATGAGGAATGACCAGCTTCTGAGACAAAAGGGGGTGTTGTTGTGCCCTCTCCCGCCTACTCTCTGGCTTTAGAAAAGAGTGATTGTGTCCTGATGTAGCACTTAAACAGTGTTTGCTTAAAACAAACCCAACAACTGCATATAAAACAATGCCAACCCTTTAAGCCTATCAATGGCTAGGAGAACTTGTTTGGCCTCGGGACACATTGACCGGTTTTAAGGAGGCAGAGGACCTTGCAGCTGCTTGTTTTGTTGTTATTGTAAAAAGAGGCTCGTAGTTATTTACAACATCTTTTATGACAGATCCTCAAATGAAATAGGGCTTATCGTCCCTTTTTTAAAAACATTTTTTTGTTACAGGTAGGCCTAGACTTGACAAGACAATACTTTTCCTTTTCCCACCTTGAACTGAGCAACCATCAACTGTCTGATTTAGAATGCACGTGTGGTCGTGTGAAAAGGTGTTCAACATGGACTAAATGCTACGTCAATGTTTAGAGTAGCATCTTAAAATGCTACGTCATCACTAAATGCTACGTCAATGTTTAGAGTAGCATCTTAAAATGCTACGTCATCACTAAATGCTACGTCAATGTTTAGAGTAGCATCTTAAAATGCTACTAAATCATCATCTAAATGCTACGTCAAAATGCTACGTCAATGTTTAGAGTAGCATCTTAAAAATGCTACGTCATCACTAAATGTTTGTTTAGAGTAGCATCTTAAAATGCTACGTCATCACTAAATGCTACGTCAATGTTTAGAGTAGCATCTTAAAATGCTACGTCATCACTAAATGCTACGTCAATGTTTAGAGTAGCATCTTAAAATGCTAATCACTAAATGCTACGTCATAGCATCTAAATGCTACGTCATTAAATGCTTAAGAGAGTAGCATCTTAAAATGCTACGTCATCACTAAATGCTACGTCAATGTTTAGAGTAGCATCTTAAAATGCTACGTCATCACTAAATGCTACGTCAATGTTTAGAGTAGCATCTTAAAATGCTACGTCATCACTAAATGCTACGTCAATGTTTAGAGTAGCATCTTAAAATGCTACGTCATCACTAAATGCTACGTCAATGTTAAGAGTAGCGTCTTAAAATGCTAGATGGACATGAATGAAACACTGGGTGAATTAAACTTTTGTTTTCAAAGTTCAGGTAATCTAAATTTATCTATGCCAACATTGGCCTACTGTATGTCTGGGGATTTTTTTGTTTGTTATATGATGGGAAAGTTTTAAAGCTTAAAGATTACTACTTTGAACAGTGACATTATTTCATTTTCTTCTTCACAGGGACTGTTGGATCACCCTTAACGCTGAGACATTACCACCCTCTCCCGATTCCCTGACTTTCAAACCAACCTTTTGCCTCGGTTCCATCTCCCCTCTCCCCCTCCTCCTCCTCTCCCTCTCTTCTTTCCCTCCCTGTGAGTGAGTCTGTGTGTGAGCGGTCATGACGACCAACAAGCCCAAGGGGCAGAACTCTCTGGCCCTCCACAAGGTGATCATGGTGGGGAGCGGAGGAGTAGGCAAGTCGGCCCTCACCTTACAGTTCATGTATGACGAGGTGAGCCACTGATGTCATCAACGCTCTTCACACACCTGTTACAATAATCATTGTGTTGTTTTCTTCCTTCCTTGAAATATATTCACTGTTCTGACACGACATAACCAGTGAAATCAATGCAGTGGAAAGCTTGCATACACCGAGCCAGTCAGATCAGTGATTACTTAGAGGAAAGAAGAATGCTTTTTTTATTTTTTTAAGAATATTCAAAACGGGGCCAACATGTCCATGAAAATGGACATTGATATCAGTTGTGGAAACTCCCCTCTAAGGCCCCATTGTCCACTCTCAAAATGACTTTTCTCTTCCTCAATTCTGTCCGGTGATGGTCTGCTTGGGCCAAAATTACATTGTGGTTTAATCTTCAAAACATTTAGTTATAACGTAAACCTGGACTGCTAAAGAAACCCTTCCTCAATATGTCCCATCTTTTTCTCTTACTTCTCTCCATCAGTTTGTGGAGGACTACGAGCCCACCAAGGCGGACAGCTACAGGAAGAAGGTGGTATTGGACGGAGAGGAGGTGCAGATCGACATCTTGGACACAGCGGGCCAGGAGGACTATGCCGCCATCCGAGACAACTACTTCCGCAGCGGCGAGGGCTTCCTCTGCGTCTTCTCCATCACCGAGGCCGAGTCGTTCGCCGCCACCGTTGACTTCAGGTAATAAGGGTGGGCTTTGAAGTGAAAAGGAGAGACCAGGTTTGGGGTCGGTCAATTCAGGAATTAATTCCATCCTCTCCTGAGATCTATAGGATGATATGACCCCTCTCCTTTCCTGAGATCTATAGGATGATATGACCCCTCTCCTCTCCAGAGATCTATAGGATGATATGACCCCTCTCCTCTCCAGAGATCTATAGAATGATATGACCCCTCTCCTCTCCAGAGATCTATAGGATGATATGACCCCTCTCCTCTCCTGAGATCTATAGAATGATATGACCCCTCTCCTCTCATGAGATCTATAGAATGATATGACCCCTCTCCTCTCCAGAGATCTATAGTATGACATGACCCCTCTCCTCCAGAGATCTATAGAATGACATGACCCCTCTCCAGAGATCTATAGAATTATGACCCCTCTCCTCTCCAGAGATCTATAGAATGACATGACCCCTCTCCTCTCCAGAGATCTATAGAATGACATGACCCCTCTCCTCTCCTCTCCAGAGATCTATAGAATGACATGACCCCTCTCCTCTCCAGAGATCTATAGAATGACATGACCCCTCTCCTCTCCAGAGATCTATAGAATGACATGACCCCTCTCCTCTCCAGAGATCTATAGGATGACATGACCTCCCTCTTTCCTCTCCTGAGATCTATAGAATGATATGACCCCTCTCCTCCAGAGATCTATAGAATGACATGACCTCCCTCTTTCCTCTCCAGAGAACAAATCCTGCGAGTGAAGGAGGATGAGAATGTTCCCTTCCTCCTGGTGGGTAATAAGTCAGACCTGGAGGAGCGGAGGCAGGTGAGCGGCGAGGAGGCCAAGGCCCGGGCCGAGCAGTGGGGCGTCAGCTACGTGGAGACCTCCGCCAAGACCCGTGCAAATGTTGACAAGGTGATAGGGCTTTTATTTAATTATTTATTTATTTTACATACAGGGGGGTTGTGAAATTGTTAGATGACTTGTTAGATATTACTGCACGGTTGGAACTAGAAGCACAAGCATTTCGCTACACTGGCATTAACATCTGCTAACCATGTGTGTATGTGACCAATAAAATTGTATTTTATTTGGTTTCCCAGGCACAAAGCCCCTTCATTCCAGGCCAAAAAAGCCCCTTCATTCCAGGCCAAAAAAGGCCCTTCATTCCAGGCCAAAAAAGCCCCTTCATTCCAGGCCAAAAAAGCCCCTTCATTCCAGGCCAAAAAAGCCCCTTCATTCCAGGCCAAAAAAGCCCTTTCATTCCAGGACTTGGCCTAATGGTTTTTCTATTTAATTGACTGATTATGCACTCCCAGACCTCTACACATTCATACTGCCTCCACACACACGCTGCTGCTACTCTGTTTATCA
Organism: Oncorhynchus nerka; assembly: GCF_034236695.1. Taxonomy (NCBI): domain Eukaryota; kingdom Metazoa; phylum Chordata; class Actinopteri; order Salmoniformes; family Salmonidae; genus Oncorhynchus; species Oncorhynchus nerka. The sequence goes on from NC_088415.1 coordinate 90,191,422, forward strand.
TATATCATGATGCCTAGTCACCTTACCCCAACATATCTACCTCCATCACTCCAGTAACCCTGCACATTGTTAATATGGTACTGGAACTGACCCTGTATATAGTATGGTATTAACTTACCCTGTATATACACTGTTCAAAAAAATTCAGGAAACACTAAAATAACACATCCTAGATCTGAATGAATAAAATATTCTTATTAAATACTTTTTTCTTTACATAGTTGAATGTGCTGACAACAAAATCACACAAAAATGATGGAAATCAAATTTATCAACCCATGGAGGTCTGGTTTTGGAGTCACACTCAAAATTAAAGTGGAAAACCACACTACAGGCTGATCCAACTTTGATGTAATGTCCTTAAAACAAGTCAAAATGAGGCTCAGTAGTGTGTGTGGCCTCCACCTGCCTGTATGACCTCCCTACAACGCCTGGGCTTGCTCCTGATGAGGAGGCGGATGGTCTCCTGAGGGATCTCCTCCCAGACCCGGACTAAAGCATCCACCAACTCCTGGACAGTCTGTGGTGCAACGTGGCGTTGGTGGATGGAGCGAGACATGATGTCCCAGATGTGCTCAATTGGATTCAGGTCTGGGGAACGGGCGTAGTCCATAGCATCAATGCCTTCCTCTTGCAGGAACTGCTGACACATTCCAGCCACATGAGGTCTAGCATTGTCTTGCATTAGGAGGAACCCAGGGCCAACCGCACCAGCATATGGTCTCACAAGGGGTCTGAGGATCTCATCTCGGTACCTAATGGCAGTCAGGCTACCTCTGGCGAGTACATGGAGGGCTGTGCGGCCCCCCAAAGAAATGCCACCCCACACCATGACTGACCCACCGCCAAACCGATCATGCTGGAGGATGTTGCAGGCAGCAGAACGTTCTCAACGGCGTCTCCAGACTCTGTCACGTGCTCAGTGTGAACCTGCTTTCATCTGTGAAGAGCACAGGGCGCCAGTGGCGAATTTGCCAATCTTGGTGTTTTCTGGCAAATGCCAAACATCCTGTACGGTGTTGGGCTGTAAGCACAACCCCCATCTGTGGACGTCGGGCCCTCATACCACCCTCATGGAGTCTGTTTCTGACCGTTTGAGCAGACACATGCACATTTGTGGCCTGCTGGAGGTCATTTTGCAGGGCTCTGGCAGTGCTCCTCCTTGCACAAAGGCGGAGGTAGCGGTCCTGCTGCTGGGTTGTTTCCCTCCTACGGCCTCCTCCACGCATAGCAACTGAGAAGTGGTCTGTGGTCACCACCTGCAGAACCACTCCTTTAATGGGGGTGTCTTGCTAATTGCCTATAATTTCCACCTGTTGTCTATTCCATTTGCACAACAGCATGTGACATTTATTGTCAATCAGTGTTGCTTCCTAAGTGGACAGTTTGATTTCACAGAAGTGTGATTGACTTGGAGTTACATTGTGTTGTTTAAGTGTTCCCTTTTATTTTTTTGAGCAGTGTAGTATGGTACTGACTGACCCTGTATATAGTATGGTATTTAACTGACCCTGTATATAATGTGGTATTAACAACTGACCCTGTATATAGTGTGGTATTAACAACTGACCCTGTATATAGTGTGGTATTAACTGACCCTGTATATAGTATGGTATTTAACTGACCCTGTATATAGTGTGGTATTAACAACTGACCCTGTATATAGTATGGTATTAACCTGACCCTGTATGGTATTAACTGACCCTGTATATAGTGTGGTATTAACAACTGACCCTGTATGGTATTAACTGACCCTGTATATAGTGTGGTATTAACTGACCCTGTATATAGTGTGGTATTAACAACTGACCCTGTATATAGTGTGGTATTTAACTGACCCTGTATATAGTGTGGTATTAACAACTGACCCTGTATATAGTGTGGTATTAACTGACCCTGTATATAGTATGGTATTAACTGACCCTGTATATAGTATGGTATTAACTGACCCTGTATATAGTGTGGTATTTAACTGACCCTGTATATAGTATGGTATTAACTGACCCTGTATATAGTGTGGTATTTAACTGACCCTGTATATAGTGTGGTATTAACAACTGACCCTGTATATAGTGTGGTATTAACTGACCCTGTATATAGTATGGTATTAACTGACCCTGTATATAGTATGGTATTAACTGACCCTGTATATAGTGTGGTATTAACTGACCCTGTATATAGTGTGGTATTAACTGACCCTGTATATAGTGTGGTATTAACAACTGACCCTGTATATAGTGTGGTATTAACAACTGACCCTGTATATAGTGTGGTATTAACTGACCCTGTATATAGTATGGTATTTAACTGACCCTGTATATAGTGTGGTATTAACTGACCCTGTATATAGTGTGGTATTAACTGACCCTGTATATAGTGTGGTATTAACAACTGACCCTGTATATAGTGTGGTATTAACAACTGACCCTGTATATAGTGTGGTATTAACAACTGACCCTGTATATAGTGTGGTATTAACAACTGACCCTGTATGGTATTAACTGACCCTGTATATAGTGTGGTATTAACTGACCCTGTATATAGTATGGTATTTAACTGACCCTGTATATAGTGTGGTATTAACAACTGACCCTGTATGGTATTAACTGACCCTGTATATAGTGTGGTATTAACTGACCCTGTATATAGTGTGGTATTAACTGACCCTGTATATAGTGTGGTATTAACAACTGACCCTGTATGGTATTAACTGACCCTGTATATAGTGTGGTATTAACAACTGACCCTGTATGGTATTAACTGACCCTGTATATAGTGTGGTATTTAACTGACCCTGTATATAGTGTGGTATTAACTGACCCTGTATATAGTGTGGTATTAACTGACCCTGTATATAGTGTGGTATTAACTGACCCTGTATATAGTATGGTATTAACTGACCCTGTATATAGTATGGTATTAACTGACCCTGTATATAGTGTGGTATTAACTGACCCTGTATATAGTATGGTATTAACCTGACCCTGTATGGTATTAACTGACCCTGTATATAGTGTGGTATTAACTGACCCTGTATATAGTGTGGTATTAACCTGACCCTGTATATAGTATGGTATTAACTGACCCTGTATATAGTATGGTATTAACTGACCCTGTATATAGTGTGGTATTAACCTGACCCTGTATATAGTATGGTATTAACAACTGACCCTGTATATAGTGTGGTATTAACAACTGACCCTGTATATAGTGTGGTATTAACAACTGACCCTGTATATAGTATGGTATTAACTGACCCTGTATATAGTGTGGTATTAACAACTGACCCTGTATATAGTATGGTATTAACTGACCCTGTATATAGTATGGTATTAACTGACCCTGTATATAGTATGGTATTAACTGACCCTGTATATAGTGTGGTATTAACCTGACCCTGTATATAATGTGGTATTAACTGACCCTGTATATAGTGTGGTATTAACTGACCCTGTGTATAGTAACCTGACCCTGTATATAGTATGGTATTAACTGACCCTGTATATAGTATGGTATTAACTGACCCTGTATATAGTGTGGTATTAACTGACCCTGTGTATAGTAACCTGACCCTGTATATAGTGTGGTATTAACTGACCCTGTATATAGTGTGGTATTAACCTGACCCTGTATATAATGTGGTATTAACTGACCCTGTATATAGTGTGGTATTAACCTGACCCTGTATATAGTGTGGTATTAACTGACCCTGTATATAGTGTGGTATTAACCTGACCCTGTATATAGTGTGGTATTAACCTGACCCTGTATATAGTGTGGTATTAACTGACCCTGTATATAGTATGGTATTAACTGACCCTGTATATAATGTGGTATTAACTGACCCTGTATATAGTGTAATTACTCTAGTGTTCCTGTTTTACTTTAAAGTACTCCTGATATTACTGCATTGTAGGGAAATAGCTAGCAAGAGGCATTTCACTGTACTTGTGCACATGAACCAAAAAAAGAAGTAACTTCTATTGAGTTGCAGGCTTACTCACAAATACAAGATCCTCAATAGAACACTTACCTGACCCTCTCCACCTAAATGTCCATGCGGATAGTGAAGTGTCCGTGATCACCTGTATTTGTGGATTCCTTGTTGGATCAATCAGCTAATAGTGGGGTGTGGTTTGATTGACTCATGATTGTTCCTAGCAATGTATTCCAACGACCGTGAGACAGATCAATGGTTTAATTGAAGGGATAATGACAGCAATCCATGCTTTGGTTTCAGTTTCGTAACGTTAGCATTTGAAAACAGTACAGGGGGGAGGTATGGATTGCTGTCCAACCTTGTCCTTAGACTGCTTACAGTGTAGGAAACCCTGGTTCATTTGGCCATAACAGTTGTTTGTGATATGTGGTGGGTGAGGTCATATAAATGAGTATAGCAGGGAGGCAAACTACCAAAGAAATGTTAATGCTGTCTATAAACTTCTGCACAGAAAGGATTTTACAGCATCATAACTAGGCCTGTTTTTTGTATCTGTTCATGAAGCGATGTTCACTATTTGGCGACCACCCCCCCCAGCAGAGAAAAAATAATAATAATCAGTGACCAAGAAAATTCTCTTCCTTGCAGGTATTTTTTGACCTGATGCGTGAGATCAGAGCCAGAAAAATGGAGGATGGCAAAGAGAAGAACGGAAAGAAGAAGAGGAAGAGCCTGGCCAAGAGAATCAGAGAGCGATGCTGTATTTTATAGTTCATCGGCTTCCTTCCTTCCCGAGCCCTCTCCACCTTGCCCATTCCTCTGGGTCGTGTTCATTTGGTACCAAATGGAACAAAATGGACTGAAACAGGGAGGGACTACCTGGACTTGTCTAATAACAATTGCTCATTTTAGCTTTCTGTTGCAAGAAGTTAAAATATCTGTTGCGTTCTGTAATGAACATTACCCAGGTTTCCCTCTCAGAAGCCATGGCCAAGGGAGAGAAAATCCTGTCTTTTTTATTTATTTTTATTATTTTTAAAGGTGAGTTCACTAAAGGGGAGTTTGTCGTCCAATTATAGTAAACACTAAAATGGTAAGACTACAACAGAAACCAAAAAAGGAATTTGAGGCCACAAAAGACAAGACTTTTATCCCAAGAACAGTAATTACACCTCTTAATTATCGTTCTGAGAGATAGTCAGTTTAGGAAAACTTAAAACGAGGTGGTGGATGTCTGGTGTCGCAGTCACAAACAAAAGATGCTATCGGAACGCTCACGCAATGTTTGCAGTGTGATAGTAAATCACTATAGTCCCTTTTGTATGGCTCAGTTGGTAGAGCGTGGTGCTTATCACGCCAGTGTAGTGGGTTGGATTTGTTCCGGGACCACCCGTACGCACGCATGACCAAGTCACTATGAATAAAAGCATCTCCTAAAAAAGGGCACATTTATTATATCTCATGGCTAATTTCAAATGCTGCTACATTCCATGTCACTCCGGGAAACTCCACTTCACACAGAATAGACATGAAACCTAAGGGTGTTTAATTGAAAGATATTGAATGGGATCCCACAGTCAAACGTAAAACTCTCTTGCACTGGAATGTCTCTCTGCCATCTGGTTAGTCTGCTGTGAAATGTGACACTTTGGATCGTGCTATACAGGCCAATGGTTGAGGAGATTATACTATACAGGCCAATGGTTGAGGGGCTTATACTATACAGGCCAGTGGTTGAGGGGATTGTACTAAAGATTACACAATAGGCTGCTTCCCTGGACATGTGACTCCTTAGCCACTAAAAATGGTTTTCAGTTCACACTGAACCTGCTTTTTATTGTCCAGCACTAGGCTTAATCGGTGTCTGGGAAACCAGGCCGATATAGTCGCCTTCATTTAAGAGGACAGTCTTTGGGTGACCATAGTTGCATTACTCCTTTGCATATTAATCTAAACCAGAGGTTGTTTTTAGAAAATTGGCAGTGTCTCGTTTTGTCTTTCAGCCTGGCCTAGGTAATCAAGACTGAAAATAGAAAGGAGGAATTTCCAATGACTCCCTAATAAATTAACAGGTGATAAAATTAGGCCTGTAAGCACAAATCGGTGTCCTGGAAAATGGTTATGACTGGCTACTTCAGTACATTACCATTTAAGACACCAGTACATTCTGTAACGGCAGAGTCCATATTCCACTTGTTTAGATCCTGCTATAAAAATGTCAGGAGGAATGTGCAGGCCCCTCCATATAACATAAAATGGGAATCATTCCATTAATTGCAGTTTCTATCCCGTGGATTATGGACATAACGCTCAACCCCGGCCCCTTAAAAGATATGTCCAATTTAATTTAGTTGGATCATCATACACATCCGAGTATTCCATAACACAACTATCCGTGTGTAGAACATGCAATTGGAAAATGTAATTTAGGTTTCTATCCCGAGGCACATCTGTATCCCTTTAACTATAGGCAGGGTAGCCTAGTGGTTAGAGTGTAGAGGTGGTAGGTAGCCTAGTGGTTAGAGCGTTGGACTAGTAACCGGAAGGTTGCAAGTTCAAACATCCGAGCTGACAAGGTACAAAACTGCCGTCCTGCACCCTGAACAGGCAGTTAACCCACTGTTCCTAGGGCCGTCATTGAAAATAAGAATTTGTTCTCAACTGACTTGCCTAATAAAACATACCTTATATCACAGAGGTCCTCTGTAAGGTCTGATAAATAACCTCCTGTCGTTTTGTTCTTCGGCATGGGTTTTTTCTGCCGTTTGTGCACAACCCCCACAGAGTTCTGCGATTGCAAAACTGAACGTACTATGCAGACGCCTTAAGGCATTGGGATTTTCTCACAACCGAAAAACTTACTGCTAGACAAATGTCTATCGTGCCATTGAGAGTCAAGGCAAGGCTATACAGACCAATAACACCGACTGATTGTTCCATGTACAATTTATACACACTTAAGTAGTTAACATTAGACCCTTTTAATTTCAAAATAGGCTACTTTTGATATTTGAAGACAGTTAACACAGGAAAATGCATTTCAGAACATGATGGCGTGAACATCCCTAGTTGAGAATCTTCCACGTTAACTGTGCTGCGGTGTCATACAGATGGGTGTTACTCCGGTCCTTGGATGGAATGTACCAATGAACTTGAGGAGGAGACGCACTGAATGGGAAACTATTGCACCAATGGCCCATTATGCTTAAGGCTCCGTCTTGTTTGAAAATTTGAGAACTGACAACTTTATTAAATATATATTTTTTAAATTAAGTTAACAGTCACACACCGCAAATAATATCTTACACCATCTCCTCCGATGTAACACAGGCTCTGGTCCAGTACGTTTCTTTCTTTTACCAAGACAATTATTGTAACCTGGGTCTCGTTCATTAGGCACCAAATGGAATGAAACTGGGAGGAACTATGAACTTCTCAAATAAGAAAGACCCGTTTCTCGTTGAAAAAACATTTTCCACCGTGTGCCCTAATGAACACGCCCCTGGTATCCCATGCTATTGTTCTGTTTGTATGAGGCTTGATATCCAGGAGCAATGACGCTATCATTAAAGTCTGTGCTGCCCGCTGCCCTAATGCTGGCCGCTGGTAGCAGAGGTCCTTTCAACTCATAACATGTGGAATAGTGTAAATTCACTGGAAAATTAAGGAAAGGGGAAATTAAATAACTTACAATGTTAATGTTTCGTCTTTTTTCCTTGGGACAACTTTACAAGATGAACAGCTATAAAAGTTAAAGCAATCTTTAATAGAAATGTCAAACCAGAGTAAACTACATTTTCACATGTGAGTGTATATACATAGACAAAAGTATGTAGTACTGTTGCATAAGGGACAAGCACCATGTCAATTTGTAAAATCATATATCGAGACTTAAAAGTTAAACAGATTATATAAGGAAGCCACTCATGCATTTACATAATCGAGTAGGCCTAAGTCTTTGGCCAATCATAAGGAAGTAATAAATGGATCAGGTTTATCTAACGCTTTACTACCAACCGAGGTACTCAAAGCACTTCACATAGTACGAGGGGGAAAAAAACAATCACCTCGCCCACCTGGGTGATGCACAGCCACCAACGCTCACCACCCATCAGGTGAGGAGTGATATGCCAATTAGAAATGAGGGGGGTGATTAGGTGGCCTTGATGGAAATGGGGCTAGGTTGGGAATTTAGCCAGGACACCAGGGTTAACACCTCATGACCAGAGCGTCAGGACAACCATTTTAACATCCCATCCAAAAGACTGCACCCTACACAGGGCAAGGGTGATACGCTGCGGGCAATTGTCTTAAGTCAAACTAATCACAACCGTTTTTTTTTAACCATTTTTGAATTTACTACAAACAATTGCACCAAACTTCCAAATGATATTTCTCGACAATAAAGAAAACACATATCCTTTAGAATACATATTTACACATGTAGAAACCTGAGGCAGTGACAAGTCACTGGTTTATATTGCCCATCTTGAAATAGCAGTAAAAATACATTTCACATGTAATATCATTAGAAATAGGCCTAGAACAAATGGGAGGTTTATACAGTCCATCATAACAGGCTAGACCCGACTAATCAATCAGTTCTTCCAACGCAATGCTAACCTGTGGAGATCAGGGCCCGTATCCACAAAAACGTCACAGTAGGAGTGCTGATGTCTTAAGGTGAACGCACCAATTTGTAAGTCGCTCTGGATAAGAGCGTCTGCTAAATGACTTAAATGTAAATGTAAAATGATCTAGGAATCTGTCCACGTAATCTGATTCACTATGGTTTTATTTAAAAAACAAAAAGGCAACACTGATTGTGGAGCAGCATTCCTACTGGGATATGCTTTGTGGATACAGACCTAGAGATTCACAGCTGTCCTTCTGAGGGGTAAAAATAAATAAAAAGGTCCCCTTACTAATCAACACTTTATACTGACACAATGTTAAAAACGGGAAACACATGATTAAAAAGGTACACACAGACATACCATGTATGGTATTAAACTAGCCTGCAAAATGGATAAAACAAAAAAATTCACTAAAGAATTTTTCGAATATAATTGATTCCCTGTGTTTGGTTTTTAGTATGCTGCCATTTGCCCTGAAATTGAGTAAGTCCCACGATCAGGTTTAAAAAGTAAAGGTGTGATCACAAGGTGTGCTGGAAAAGAGCTTCAGATAGTGGACAGTGTGTGTCCGCTAACAATTGCTGGTGAATCCTCTGACATCTTCAAAGACTGCTGTACTATATATAGTCTGTGTTATAGGCAACTTTACCACACTTCAATGGTTTTTGGTAATAGTCCGAAACAAAAGAAAAGGACAGGGCAAATATGAAACGGAAAGGTTTGAGGCCTCATCTGCATGGTTTGAAGGGGAAAGTCCTAGTTGAAATATCTCCCTGGCCTGCCTGTATGTGTGGTTTGCTGTTGGGAGCTGGTTGTGCTCGTGACCGGCACTGGCTGTAGGCTAGCCCATGGGTCCTGCAGCATAGAAGCGTTGTAAAACTTCTCCACACCACCTTGTGCCCCCTGGCCTCTGCCACCACGCGGCCCAAACGGAGTGGAATGCCGAGGGGAACCCTTCAGGGGAAAGAACCATCACGTTATGAGACATCGAAACTAAAGCAATTAGATTAACTAAATAAAATTATGGGGGCGTCGGGAGGTCAATTACAGACACCTGTGAGAAGCGCCGTGGAATCGAAACTAAAAATAAATTAGACAAACGCCAAAACATACTATCTACTCAAATCATACTGATGGTAAAAATGGCGTTTCGTCGTCTTCTACTCACGAATCATTAAGGTTATCGTTGGACAGACAAATGTATTTGTTATATCAAATGTGTAACGTTAATTACACAGTGCATGCGTCAATTCGGAGGCGTCCGAGTGGGAAATAGCAGGTGAAACAAAACCGGATCTACGAGTACACAGACCAGAGGCGCTAAAATAGATGACAATTTATAACAAAAAGGGTTACTTAGTCACCAAGTGTAAGCAACAACAACAAAATAACATTCAATAGTTACCTGATAACCCATATGTTGTCCAGGACTTGGTGAATGGTATGGAGAATTTCTGTAAGAAGCGCCACGAGGACTCGGATTCTGTCTACGCGGTGTATACGCTGGAGACGAGCCGTTGTTAAATCTTCCTTTACCCCCACTTCCACTGTGATAACCCCTATTACCGTTACCACTAAAGTCTCTTGGAGGAGTATTTGGAGAAGCACTATCAAACTGGCCAAATCTAGGCGGTCCAAAAGACGGAGGTGGACCACCACGAAATCCCCACGGTGGAGACGGATGCATTCCCACCGCGCTGTTGTCGAATCCTGTCGGGCTTCTGAAACCACCTCGCGATCCCATTCCGCCCGGACCGGGTTGTCTGAAATCCGGTCTGTGCATTTCCAAAAATATAAACCTAAGCTATTTCTAAGAGAAAAAAAACAATCTTTGCTCTCTTGGAAGCAAATGCCAAATGTATGTTTTCAAACCTCTGTTTACGCGTTTAGAAAACCGGAACAGGAAATACTATAAACAGGAAGGGAAAACGTATCCTTCTCCGTCGTTGGCGTTTTAAACAATATCAACATGTAGTTGTGTTCTGCCACCTTCAGGTGGAAAGGGATCAACAGCAAGCAACCAAAGCGAGTAAAGGTCACCAAGCTATTATTTCGTTCGTTAAAAACATTGTCAGTCAAACCATGGAGCAATTAGCTATTTGATTTGGAATTTTAGGAGCCCTTTAGGCATATATACAAATATATATAAAAATTATAATTAAATATTGAATTTGGCCTTTAATACCATATCCCATACAAATGCATGGGAATAACACATATATAAATGGCAAAAACACATACAAAAAATAAATAACAAGGAATACGTTTTTGAAGTGTCTGTCCTACATCTAGGACATCTATTCCTACATCTAGGACAGACACTTCAAAAACGTATTCCTTATTACTAGATGTAGGACAGACACTTCAAAAACGTATTCCTTATTACTAGATGTAGGACAGACACTTCAAAAACGTATTCCTTATTACTAGATGTAGGACAGACACTTCAAAAACGTATTCCTTATTACTAGATGTAGGACAGACACTTCAAAAACGTATTCCTTATTACTAGATGTAGGACAGACACTTCAAAAACGTATTCCTTATTACTAGATCTAGGACAGACACTTCAAAAACGTATTCCTTATTACTAGATGTAGGAATAGATGTCCTAGATGTAGGAATAGATGTCCTAGATGTAGGACAGACACTTCAAAAACGTATTCCTTATTACTAGATGTAGGACAGACACTTCAAAAACGTATTCCTTATTACTAGATGTAGGACAGACACTTCAAAAACGTATTCCTTATTACTAGATGTAGGACAGACACTTCAAAAACGTATTCCTTATTACTAGATGTAGGACAGACACTTCAAAAACGTATTCCTTATTACTAGATGTAGGACAGACACTTCAAAAACGTATTCCTTATTACTAGATGTAGGACAGACACTTCAAAAACGTATTCCTTATTACTAGATGTAGGACAGACAGACACTTCAAAAACGTACTTCAAAAACGTATTCCTTATTACTAGATGTAGGACAGACACTTCAAAAACGTATTCATTATTACTAGATGTAGGACAGACACTTCAAAAACGTATTCATTATTACTAGATGTAGGACAGACACTTCAAAAACGTATTCATTATTACTTATTTTTTGTATGTGTTTTTGCCATTTATATATGTGTTATTCCCATGCATTTGTTAACCCCTTTTTTGGTAACCCCATATTTAACCCCTTTTTTGAGGTAGGCACAAAACGACCTCCATACTTCCATTCATTTTTTTAACGAGTCCATAGAGTGGTCATACTAGTTTGTAGGCCAAACCGTTAGGACACTACAGGCGTTTTCATGTGAAAACCGATTTTCGGGAGCTCATGATCTGACAGACACCGCTGTAGCTCGGCCACCTTCCACTACAGATGTGGAAGAGCGCCTCAGCCGGATGCGGTGGATTGAGAATCAGCCCATTCAATAAACAGATATCTCTAGTTTAAATTGACGGATTTTGATGGGGATTTTTATTATAATAATTCATTTATAATTATAATTTATTATAATATCATACAAACCTTCAGAAAGTATTCCAACCCCTTGATTTATTCCACATTTTGTTATGTTACAGCCTGAATTCAAAATGGATTAAATATTATTTTTTTAATACCCCATAATGACAAAAAGTGAAAACATGTTTTTAGAAATGTTTGCATATTTATAGAAATATGTAATTTACATAAGTATTCACGACCCTGAGTCAACACGTTAAATCACCTTTGACAGCAATTACAGCGGTGAATCTTTCTAAGTCTCTTAAGAGCTTTGCACACCTGGATTGTACAATATTTGCACATTATTCTTTAAAAAATGATTAAAGCTCTGTCAAGTTGGTTGTTGATCATTGCTAGACAACCATTTCCAAGTCCTGCCATAGATGTTCAAGCCGATTTAGGTCACAACTGTAACTAGGCCACTCAGGAACATTCAATGTCGTCTTGGTAAGCAACTCCAGTGTATATTTGTCCTTGTGTTTGGCCTATTGAAAGGTGAATTTGTCTCCCAGTGTCTGTTGGAAAGCAGACTGAACCAGGTTTTCTTCCAGGGTTAAGCTGGGTTTGGTTACCTCGCATCGTCTGGAACCTGAAGATGGAGCTGCAACATAATGAAATGTTGTTCTGTAGACAACTGAAAAGAACAAAGACAAAAAAGTACTCAGATTCGCAGATATGTGCATTTTCTCAGATGCTATTTATTGGAAGTTATATTGCCTACGTACAGCTCTGGAAAAAAAATGAAGAGACAACTGCAAAATTATCAGTTTCTCTGGTTTTACTATTTATAGGTATGTGTTTGGGTTAAATTAACATTTTTGTTTTATTCTATAAACTACTGACAACATTTCTCCCAAATTCCAAATAAAAATATTGTCATTTAGGGCATTTATTTGCAGAAAATGACAACTGGTCAAAATAACAAAAAAAAGATGCAGTGTTGTCAGACCTCGAATAATGCAAAGGAAAATAAGTTCATATTCATTTTTAAACAACACAATACTAATGTTTTAACTTAGGAAGAGTTCAGAAATCAATATGTGGTGGAATAACCCTGATTTTCAATCACAGCTTACATGCGTCTTGTCAGGCTCTCCACCAGTCTTTCACATTGATGTTGGGTGACTTTATGCCTCTCCTGGCGCAAAAATCTAAGCAGCTCAGCTTTGTTTGATGGCTTGTGACCATCCATCTTCCTCTTGATCACATTCCAGAGGTTTTCAATGGGGTTCAGGTCTGGAGATTGGGCTGGCCATGACAGGGTCTTGATCTGGAGGTCCTCCATCCACACCTTGATTTCCCTGGCTGTGTGGCATGGAGCATTGTCGTGCTGGAAAAAAAGAATCCTCAGAATTGGAGAACATTGTCAGAGCAGAAGGAAGCCATTTTTCTTCCATGACAACCTTGTACGTGGCTTGATTCATGCATCCTTCACAAAGACAAATCTGTCTGATTCCAGCCTTGCTGAAAGCACCCCCCCAAGATCATCATCGATCCTCCACCAAATTTCACAGTGGGTGCGAGACACTGTGACATTTGGTGGAGGACCGGTGAGGATCTCTGCTCTGACATTGTTCCCCAACTCTGAGGATTATTTTTTTTCCAGCAGGACAATGGGTGGGTACCATTTGAGATGCATAGTAGTCCCTGCTAATGGTTACGCTTCGGAAAGGTTGTTTGCTTTTAAAGGAAAACTACCGCTAGACTGTATTTGGGGTGTTTTTCCAGTGTCCCTACATAATTATGAGTGACGAGAGGGTGGTGTTTTTCCAGTGTCCCTACATAATTATGAGTGACGAGTGGGTGGTGTTTTTCCAGTGTCCCTACATAATTATGAGTGACGTGTGGGTGGTTGTCACGCCCTGGTCTAAGTATTCTGTGTTTTTCTTCATGTATTGGGTCAGGCCAGGGTGTGGCATGGAGTTTTGTATTGTGGTGTGTTTTGTCTTGGGGTTTTGGTGTGTATGTTAGTGGGATTGTAGCTTAGTGGGGTGTTCTAGGAAAGTCTATGGCTGTCTGAAGTGGTTCTCAATCAGAGGCAGGTGTTTATCGTTGTCTCTGATTGGGAACCATATTTAGGCAGCCATATTCTTTGGTTGTATTGTGGGTGATTGTCCTGAGTGTCTTGATGTCCTTGTTAGATGTTAGTTGACACATTTATAGGCTGTTTTTGGTTCGTTTATTGTTTTGTAGTGTTCGTGTTTAGTCGTGTTTTACGTTTGTTTAATAAATATGAATCGCAATCGACACGCTGCAGTTTGGTCCGACTCCTTCACCATATGAAAACCGTAACAGTGGTGTTTTTCCAGTGTCCCTACATAATTATGAGTGACGAGTGGGTGGTGTTTTTCCAGTGTCCCTACATAGTTATGAGTGACGAGAGGGTGGTGTTTTTCCAGTGTCCCTACATAATTATGAGTGACGAGTGGGTGGTGTTTTTCCAGTGTCCCTACATAATTATGAGTGACGAGTGGGTGGTGTTTTTCCGGTGTCCCTACATAATTATGAGTGACGAGTGGGTGGTGGTTTTATTTTTCTCACATCTCCACGGGGTGGTCCTCCACATCTTGAAAACCCTATTGAATTTTGGATGTTGTGGTTTGCTTACAACCAGACAATGTACAGTCGCTGGCCCAATTCCACCGGTGAGATTCAGAAACACTCGTATTTGCATATAGTGAGGAAATTCTCATGACACATACACTAATACACTATAGACAGTGCATTTGGAAAGTATTCAGACCCCCTGACTTTTTCTACATTTTGTGACATTACAACCTTATTCTAAAATTGATTAAATTGTTGTTTTTTTACTCATCAATCTACACACAATACACCGAAATGACAAAGCAAAAACAGGTGTTTAGGTTTTTTGTGCAAATTTAGAAAAAAAAAAAACAGAAATAATACATTTACATAAGTATTGAGACCCTTTACTCAGTACTTCGTTGAGGCACCTTTGGCAGCGATTACAGCCTCAAGTCATCTTGGGTATGACGCTACAAGCTTGGCATACCTGTAAGCCCTGTAAGGTTGGACGAGGAGCATTGCTGCACAGTTATTTTCAGGTCTCTCCAGAGATTTTTAGATCAGGTTAAAGTCCGGGCTCTGGTTGGGCCACTCAAGGACATTTAAAGACTTGTCCCGAAGCCATTCCTGCGTTGTCTTGGCTGTGTGCTTAGGTTCGTTGTCCTTGCTGGAAGGTGAACCTTTGCCCCAGTCTGAGGTCCTGAGCGCTCGGGTGCAGGCTTTCATCAAGGATCTCTCTGTACTTTGCTCTGTTCATCTTTCCCTCAATCCTGACTAGCCTCCCAGTCCCTGCCGCTGACTGCTGCCACCACCATGCTTCACATTAGGAATGGTGCCAAGTTTCCTCCAGACATGACACTTGGCATTCAGGCCAAAGAGTTCAATCTTGGTTTCATCAGACCAGAGAATCTTGTTTCCCATGGTCTGAGAGTCTTTAGGTGCCTAAACTCCAAGCGGAGTCCTTTAGGTGTCTTTTGGCAAACTCTAAGCTGACTGTTATGTGCCTTTTACTGAGGAGTGGTTTGTGTCTGGCCACACTACCACAAAGGCCTGAATGGTGGAGTGCTGCAGAGATGGTTGTCCTTCTGGAAGGTTCTCCCATCTCCACAGAGGAACTCTGGAGCTCTGTCAGGGTGACCATCGGGTACTTGGTCACCTCCCTGCCCAAGGCCATTCTCCCTTGATTGCTCAGTTCTGCAGGGCGGCCAGCTCTAGGAAGAGTCTTGGTAGTTCCAAACTTCTTCCATTTAAGAATGACGGAGGCCACTGTGTTCTTGGGGACCTTCAATGCTGCAGAAATGTTTTGGTACCCTTCTCCAGATCTGTGCCCCGACACAATCCTGCCTTGGAGCTCTACGGACAATTCCTTCGACCTCATGGCTTGGTTTTTGCTCTGCAATGCACTGTCAACTGTGGGACCTTTATATAGACAAGTGTGTGGCTTAACCAAATCATGTCCAATCAATTGAATTTACCACAGGTGGACTCCAAGTTGTAGAAACATCTTAAGGATGATCCATGGAAACAGGATGCACTTTTAGCTCAATTTTGAGTCTCATAGCAACGGGTCTGAATAGGTATGTTTTTTAAAATATGTAATACATTTACAAAAATATCTTAAAATCTGCATTCACTTTGTTATTGTGGGGTATTGTGTGTAGATTGGTGATTTTTTTTTAAATCAATAATATATCAATATTAGAATAACGCTGTAACTTAACAAAATGTGGAAAATGTCCAAGGGATCTGAAATGCACTGTGTACAAAAGTATGTGGATACCCCTTCAAATCAGTGGATTCGGCAGGAACACTAAGCTACAGTAAATCTCTTTAACTCTGACCTCACATCAGAACACTGAGCTACAGTAAATCTCTTTAACTCTGACCTCACATCAGAACACTGAGCTACAGTAAACCTCTTTTACTCTGACCTCACATCAGAACACTGAGCTACAGTAAACCTTTTTAACTCTGACCTCACATCAGAACACTAAGCTACAGTAAACCTTTTTAACTCTGACCTCACATCAGAACACTGAGCTACAGTAAACCTCTTTAACTCTGACCTCACATCAGAACACTGAGCTACAGTAAACCTCTTTAACTCTGACCTCACATCAGAACACTGAGCTACAGTAAACCTCTTTAACGCAGACCTCACATCAGAACACTGAGCTACAGTAAACCTTTTTAACTCAGACCTCACATCAGAACACTGAGCTACAGTAAACCTCTTTAACTCTGACCTCACATCAGAACACTGAGCTACAGTAAACCTTTTTAACTCTGACCTCACATCAGAACACTAAGCTACAGTAAACCTTTTTAACTCTGACCTCACATCAGAACACTGAGCTACAGTAAACCTCTTTAACTCTGACCTCACATCAGAACACTGAGCTACAGTAAACCTCTTTAACTCTGACCTCACATCAGAACACTGAGCTACAGTAAATCTCTTTAACTCTGACCTCACATCAGAACACTGAGCTACAGTAAACCTCTTTAACTCTGACCTCACATCAGAACACTGAGCTACAGTAAACCTCTTTAACTCTGACCTCACATCAGAACACTGAGCTACAGTAAACCTCTTTAACTCTGACCTCACATCAGAACGCTGAGCTACAGTAAACCTCTTTTACTCTGACCTCACATCAGAACGCTGAGCTACAGTAAACCTCTTTAACTCTGACCTCACATCAGAACACTGAGCTACAGTAAACCTCTTTAACTCTGACCTCACATCAGAACGCTGAGCTACAATAAACCTCTTTAACTCTGACCTCACATCAGAACGCTGAGATACAGTAAACCTCTTTAACTCTGACCTCACATCAGAACGCTGAGCTACAATAAACCTCTTTAACTCTGACCTCACATCAGAACGCTGAGCTACAATAAACCTCTTTAACTCTGACCTCACATCAGAACGCTGAGCTACAATAAACCTCTTTAACTCTGACCTCACATCAGAAGACTGAACTACAGTAAACCTCTTTAACTCTGACCTCACATCAGAACACTGAGCTACAGTAAACCTCTTTTACTCTGACCTCACATCAGAACGCTGAGCTACAATAAACCTCTTTAACTCTGACCTCACATCAGAACACTGAGCTACAGTAAACCTCTTTAACTCTGACCTCACATCAGAACACTGAGCTACAGTAAACCTCTTTAACTCTGACACCCTCTGGTGGATTTTTCTAAACGATTAATATTTTATACTACTCTCATAAAGTACATTTCAGTTTTAAAACGATACGGCCAACAAATACATGCTTAGTAGTGTTACAAAGGTAAGAACTGTGGGATTCTGATAAAGGTGTCAAAACAATGTGAAAGGTGACGAAACAATGTCACTACTACAGAGCCAAAAAAACAAACAGAAATGCACCGGTAGTCCCCATGTTGGAGAATAAGAGATTTAAAAGTCAAGATTTTAAATAACATGTCACCATTTACTGTTCCAAAAGTATTTTTACTAAAAATAAAGAAAAAAACATTTGATCGATCTTTTAATGTGCAAATTCCCATAAGAACATAGCATTTTAAAAACGCAGGGCTCGTGTAACATGCTATTTTTCTTCTTAGTTTATACATATGAGGAGAAAGGTGAAGTCTCTTATCTATCCATTGATGTAAATATATCTCCTGTCTGATTCCCAGTTTGTCCACTAGATAGCGGTAGGAGATCACATGACGTCTCTTGGCCACTTGAAACCAGTTGCGTCTGGTTTTGATAGTGAGTCAACGTACCAAAATGGCTGAACGAATTGTCAAGCCTGACGTCTTAAAGTGACCGCAGCAATCAGCGTTAAAGTTATGGAATAAAAAAATATTTAAAAAAATAAGACACAGACAGGTTAGAAAACTTCTAACATCTTTTCCAATTCACTTTTCCTATTGTAAACGATGACCTAGCTAAACGGCGCATGTGGATGATGCGTACAAGGTCAAATGGATGCAGAAGTAAATGCATTGTTTTACAATGACCATCAGGGTGTCCATGCATACTAAATGTTTGCACTTTTGGTAAATCGAGCATACTCTATGCAAATGAGCATAGTGCATAGATTTATGGCCTTTATGGGGGCTGGACCCAGTACTGGGTCTGAGTTTCACAGGCTAATACTAGGTGCTTCCCAAAATGGCACCCTATCCACTACATAGTGTATTACTTTTTAACCAGGGCTCTAGTCAAGAGTAGTGCACCCTTTAGGGAATAGGGTGTTGTTTGGGACAGGCACTAGCTGTGTTTCAATACTCACACTAACTGTAGTAAATACTCATTAAGTATGTAGTATATGGTATGTTAGTATAGGTATTCCAACACAGTCACTGTCTTCCCTCTCTGTTTAATCTGGTTCATGAATCAATTTGCCTGATGTCATAAAGGAGTTAAACTTTTTAACCATTTCATATTTTCAGAACAACTTGTAACTTTATATAACACTTCCAACGCTGTAATTAGGAAGGAATTAGGAATATTTCCCTATTTAGGTGACCTAGATCTCATCCTTTTGAGGTTCAGCATTACTCACACTGCTTTCGCGACAACAAAGCTGTTCTCATTAGAAAGTACCCTGGATTTCCAATCCTGAGGAGAAACCACAAAAAACAGCCCATTACTGGGCCAAAGGATAATAGCAGTCTCATTGTCAGATCTGGGCAAACAACATACACACAACAGACTGGCACATGCAATCTCCCCTTTGTCCTTTGTCTTCCTGTCACAAAACAACCCGAACGGGACGTTTTATAGGGCAAACTCACCCGCCTGATTGGCTAACCAACGAGGGTTGGGTTTCCCAAAGCCTCTGTAGGTCCTGTGTGGCTCCGGTGGTAGAGCATGGCGTTTGCAATGACAGGGTTGTGGTTTAGATTCCCATTTCACCCAGTTCATACTATATGCACGCATCAATAAGTCTAAATGGCTTTGGAACAAAGCATCTGCTGGATGGCATGTATTAGTTACTTTTCTCCACAACCAATGTGGGCAAGCTACGTGGGGCCAATATTTTAGCCCGCATTGGGCCCATATGGTACCGATGTGGGCAAGTTACATGGGGTCAACATTTTAGCCTGCATCAGGCCCATATGGTGCCGATGTGGGCAAGCTACGTGGTGCCAATATTTTAGCCCGCATCGGGCCCATATGGTGCCGATGTGGGCAAGCTACGTGGGGCCAATATTTTAGCCTGCATCGGGCCCATATGGTGCCAATGTGGGCATGTTTTTTGGGTATCCTTAAAGAGGTGTAGTGTATGGATCTGTCAATAGAGGCCCTTTTTTTCTCCAGCATTGACACACTGTACATATAAAAAGTAGAGGCAATGACAGGACAGAGGTAGGGCAGGACAGAGGTAGGGCAGGACAGAGGTAGTGCAGGACAGAGGTAGGGCAGGACAGAGGTAGGGCAGGACAGAGGTCGGGCAGGACAGAGGTAGGGCAGGACAGAGGTCGGGCAGGACAGAGGTAGGACAGGACAGAGGTAGGGCAGGACAGAGGTCGGGCAGGACACATGCCATACTAGCTTAACATATCATAAGCCAAAAGGTTGTATTACTCTAGTTTGTGATTTTTTTTGTTGTAATTTGTGTTTGTAAAGTATACAATATGTAATGTATGCACTAACCCCCCCTTTCGCCCTCACAACAGCCTCAGCTCATCGGGTCATGGACTCTATAAGGTGTCGAAAGCAGTCCAACGGGATGCTTCCCGCAGTTGTGTCAAGTTGGTTGGATGTCCTTTGGGGTGGTGGACCATTCTTGATACACACGGGAAACTGTTGAGGGGGAAAAACCCAGCAGCGTTGCAGTTCTTGACACAAACCAGTGAGCCTGGCACCTACTACCATACCCCGTTCAAAGGCACTTAAATATTTTGTCTTGCCCCTTCACCCTCTGAATGGCACATATACACAGTCCAGGTTAAATCAATAAGGGATCAACGCTTTCACCTGGATTCACCTGGTCAGTCTATGTCATGGAAAGAGCAGGTGTTCTTAATGTTGTGTACACTCACTGTATGTTTACAATGTATAGCTTCAAAATATACTTAGAATTATGTCCATCTCATTGACCGTCAACCCTTGCATCCGTAGCTCTGTCTATTAGTTAATTTTTGAGAGTGTTTGCCCCATTTCTCAACTTGCCAAACACAGTGTTCAAGGTCAGGCTGTTGAAATTACATATTGGGACTTTAATATTCATTTGTGGTCGTACAAGATGAACTGTGAGGTCACAGGAACCATTCTCTATGCTGTCTGTATTGCGTTAGCCTGGTTGTTATGGTAGCCGGGTTTCAACCAGACCAGCGTTCAGTCTGGTTTAACCAGGCCACCATTACAGTACCACTGAACTGGAACTGAAAGTGGCTTGGCATAATGCCTGCATAATCGGAATTAGTCATATGAAGTTTACGCCATTTTGGTTTCACCCCTAAGTCAGGAGGTGAGCGGTGCAGCCATCAGTCAAACTCGATCATAACAGAAGGATGGTGCCTTTGTTTCAAAGAGGGAGCAGCAGGGTGGCCTAGTGTTTAGAGCGTTGGACTAGTAACTGGAAGGTTGCAAGTTCAAACACCTGAGCTGACAAGGTACAAATCTGTCGTTCTGAACAAGACAGTTAACCCACTGTTCCTAGGCTGTCATTGAAAATAAGAATTTGTTCTTAACTGACTTGCCTGGTAAAATAAAAAGAGGGAGCGAGTTGAAGGCATCAGCTTGGCTTCCTGGTATTTGGTTCCCTGTCTGTGTGTGTCCTATCACTGTTTTTGTCTTATCACTCTACGGTCTGTACCCCAGATACGATCCAATATGGAGCGAATGCTCCCCGTCTGGGCCCCCTCAAAGTACAGACTGTTTATTTAAAGCGGTGAGTCTCAGCACTAGAGCAGTTACGTGCTCTAATAGTAAAATGGAGTCATCTGGCTTCACATGCTATTGGGACCCAGAACCTTGGACACAATTTAATGAGTCACCGTGAAGGGAAAGGGGGGATACCTAGTCAGATGTACCACTGAAATGTGTCTTTCACATTTAACCCAACCCCTCTGAATCAGAGAGGGCTGCCTTAATCGACATCCACGTCTTCACAGATGGTTAGCTGCCTTGTTCAGGGGGCAGAACGACAGATGTTTTACCTTGTCAGCTAAGGGATTCGATCCAGCAACATTTCGGTTACTGGGGTATATGAGGAAGGGTCCACCGTTGGCAATGTGCTTCTACATGACATGTTCCACTGTGTTGTTGTACCTCTGGAAAAGTACTGTATGTTGGCAGACTCTGAATCCCCTGGTGAAGCTTGTACAACCCAGGATTAAGGTATCCATATTAGGACAGCCTCAAGAAGTGCTCCTGAGACAGAGGCAGTCCTAATATAAACACCGTACAAGATGGATGGCCATCCAACACCGTGGGTTTGTACAAGGCCTACACGACAGCTGCCACAGACTTATTTATTTTATTTGACCTTTATTTAACTAGGTATTCTTATTTACAATGACGGCCTAGGAACAGTGGGTTAACTGCCTGTTCAGGGGCAGAACGACAGATTTGTACCTTGTCAGCTCGGGGGTTTGAACTTGCTACCTTCCGGTTACTAGTCCAACGCTCTAACCACTAGGCTACCCTGCTATATAACTTTACGGAATGGACGATCCCCAGGTAGCAAGGTCTAATTTGCACGCGGATTGAGAAGGGGTAATTGTTGCATTCATAAAAGTGAATTCAGTAAGTGATTTGGATACGTGAAGCTAGTGTTTCCACTGTATAACTCTCACCAGTCCTTCCTTCTTAGATGAGTGGAAGGGGCACAGGAAGGCTGTCTTTCGAAGGCATTCAGAGCTCCAGGTCCTTGATGTTAAACTGGCCCTGATGTTAAACTGGCCCTGATTTTAAACTGGCCCTGATGTTAAACTGGCCTTGGTGTTAAACTGGCCTTGATGTTAAACTGGCCCTGATGTTAAACTGGCCCTGATGTTAAACTGGCCCTGGTGTTAAACTGGCCCTGATGTTAAACTGGCCCTGATGTTAAACTGGCCCTGATGTTTAGCTTTCCCTGGTGTTAGACTGGCCCTGATGTTAAACTGGCCTTGGTGTTAAACTGGCCCTGGTGTTACACTGGCCCTGGTGTTAAACTGGCCCTGGTGTTAAACTGGCCCTGATGTTAAACTGGCCCTGATGTTAAACTGGCCCTGATGTTAAACTGGCCTTGATGTTAAACTGACCCTGATGTTAAACTGGCCTTGATGTTAAACTGGCCCTGATGTTAAACTGGCCTTGATGTTAAACTGGCCCTGATGTTAAACTGGCCCTGATGTAAAACTGGCCCTGATGTTAAACTGACCCTGGTGTTAAACTGGCCCTGATGTTAAACTGGCCTTGGTGTTAAACTGGCCCTGATATTAAACTGGCCTTGATGTTAAACTGGCCCTGATGTTAATCTGGCCCTGATGTTAAACTGGCCTTGGTGTTAAACTGGCCCTGGTGTTAAACTGGCCCTGATGTTAAACTGGCCTTGATATTAAATTGGCCCTGATGTTAAACTGGCCCTGATGTTAAACTGGCCCTGGTGTTAAACTGGCCCTGATGTTAAACTGGCCTTGATGTTAAACTGGCCTTGATGTTAAACTGGCCTTGATGTTAAACTGGCCCTGATGTTAAACTGGCCCTGATGTTAAACCAACATAGATAGAATACACTAAATGGAAAAATCTATATTTTTCCCTTAAAGGAAAACTCTACCCCCCCCCCAACAAAAAAAAAACATTGTATTTTGATATTTGTTTCATTAGTCCATTGTTGATATAGTCCCAAAAATGTTTTGCATTACAGCAATCAACTTTAAGATAATATAACTTTTCAAAATAGAGCTCTGGCGTCGGTATGATTCTGCTAGATCGGTCGTTCCCTTAAAACTGGGGGATTATGGTCTTACTTTAGTGTAGTCCAAACATAAGAAACCGGATTGAGCTCTCTCCTGTCAAACATATGGAACGTTTCTAAGACTTACACACGTGCTCTGGTACTTGTGGTGTCAGATCTGACACGCACACGTGCTCTGGTACTTGTGGTGTCAGATCTGACACGCACACGTGCTCTGGTACTTATGGTGTCAGATCTGACACGCACACGTGCTCTGGTACTTATGGTGTCAGATCTGACACGCACACGTGCTCTGGTACTTATGGTGTCAGATCTGACACGCACGCGTGCTCTGGTACTTATGGTGTCAGATCTGACACGCACGCGTGCTCTGGTACTTATGGTGTCAGATCTGACACGCACTGTGATGAGGGAATACACCTGAGAAAGGTGTAGAAATGAACCTGCCCATAAAAAAATATTTAAAAATCCAGCTCATCCAAATCACATTTAAACTAATAGCCACTCTTTGTGTTCAACTACAGTTGGCTAATGCATTCAGTTTGTTGTTTTCATCTGAGCTTGGTCAATAGTTCACAAGTCCTCCAGTAAAACATGTAATGTATTCTTGAGTTATTTTAATATGAAAGGGGATGACAACGACGTGGTTCAGAGAAGCCCATTGATCAGTGTGGGCTTTTTTAGAAACGGATTGGCAAAACGTCCTGAATAGATCCTATTTTATCCCCTCGGGCTTTGTCGTATGGTAATAGCGATGACTGAAAAGGTATTCCGGTCTGATGCTTGTCCCATTGTCTCATAGGGGGGGCATAAGAAGAGACATTCCTGAAAACAAAAGGATGCTAAATTGGATGCTAGCAAAGAATAGCTCTGTAAACATTACATAATGAGATAGCTTTGGTCTTGACTGACTGCCATCCTGTACTGGCTATGTCTTTATGTAATACCCACGGCTATTCTAACAGTGATGCTCTTCTTCTCTTTGCCTAACTGAAAAACAATGCTTCCTATTAAATAACGTTATCAACTATTAGCAGTAGAAAGCTTGTCGTGGAAGACAATAAAACAAAACAAAAAGTTAACACTTTCTACGAGGCACAAACATAACATGCCTCATAGAGCATTATAACACTTGCTATAAGCCGTCACAACAACTCCTAGGCAGGTATAACGACCGTATAATACACAACTGGGATGCATTATATGACCAAAGTGTATGATGCAACATTTTCAGCAAAATAGTATCATTGGCTGTATTCATGTGGCCTTTTTTCTTCCCTTGTTCTATGAAGTGGGGCGGCAGGGTAGCCTAGTGGTTAGAGTGTAGAGGTGGTAGGTAGCCTAGTGGTTAGAGTGTAGAGGTGGTAGGTAGCCTAGTGGTTAGAGTGTAGAGGTGGTAGGTAGCCTAGTGGTTAGAGTGTAGAGGAGGTAGGTAGCCTAGTGGTTAGAGTGTAGAGGCGGTAGGTAGCCTAGTGGTTAGAGTGTAGAGGTGGTAGGTAGCCTAGTGGTTAGAGTGTAGAGGTGGTAGGTAGCCTAGTGGTTAGAGCGTTGGACTAGTAACCGGAAGGTTGCAAGTTCAAACCCCCGATCAGTCAGTCAAGACTAAAGCTATCTCATTATGTAATGTTTACAGAGCTATTCTTTGCTAGCATCCATCTGTCGTTCTGCCCCTGTTCCTAGGCCGTCATTGAACATAAGAATTTGTTCTTAACTGACTTGCCTAGTTAAATAAAGGTTATAAAAAAAATCAGTCTATGAAATCATTCTATGAAGTCATTATTGGTAATCACAGAGATGTACACCGGCGTAGTTTCCCCCTGCCACTCCGTGTCAGATAGGGTGTCTCTCCCTGCCACCCCGTGTCAGATAGGGTGTCTCCCCCAGCCACTCCGTGTCAGATAGGGTGTCTCCCCCTGCCACTCCGTGTCAGATAGGGTGTCTCCCCCTGCCACCCGGTGTCAGATAGGGTGTCTCCCCCTGCCACCCCGTGTCAGATAGGGTGTCTCCCCCTGCCACCCCGTGTCAGATAGGGTGTCTCCCCCTGCCACTCCGTGTCAGATAGGGTGTCTCCCCCTGCCACCCCGTGTCAGATAGGGTGTCTCCCCCTGCCACTCCGTGTCAGATAGGGTGTCTCCCCCTGCCACCCCGTGTCAGATAGGGTGTCTCCCCCTGCCACCCCGTGTCAGATAGGGTGTTTCCCCCTGCCACCCCGTGTCAGATAGGGTGTCTCCCCCTGCCACTCCATGTCAGATAGGGTGTTTCCCCCTGCCACCCCGTGTCAGATAGGGTGTCTCCCCCTGCCACTCCGTGTCAGATAGGGTGTCTCCCCCTGCCACCCCGTGTCAGATAGGGTGTCTCCCCCTGCCACTCCATGTCAGATAGGGTGTCTCCCCCTGCCACTCCGTGTCAGATAGGGTGTCTCCCCCAGCCACCCCGTGTCAGATAGGGTGTCTCCCCCTGCCACCCCGTGTCAGATAGGGTGTCTCCCTCCGGAAGAGAGCGAGGGGAAGTAAAGCAATCCAGACCAACGATCCTACAGTGAGGAATAACATTCACACCTCCTTGTGGAAGTTTACATTGACGAAACACCCCAATTCACCTTGGACAAGTCTGTGGGTTTTTATCTGAGTCTGTGAGAGATGGACGGGGCAACTCCCCTTTCCTGCCACAGAATGGTCAAGGACGTGCAGATGGTAGAGTCTAAATCAATTAGGACAAACCTTACGATTGTGAGCAGAACAGGGAGGAGAGGCACAGAACAGATGACATCAAAGGCTACCAAGAATTAAAGGTCACTAACTTAAGGTCACTAACTAAAATAGACATTTGTCAGATGTTTTGAGAAAAAAAGTAGTCCAATCTGTCAACAATATATAATAACACTTGACGTATATTCCACGTTTTGCTGTTACAGCCTGAATTCAAAATTGATTCAATTTATATATTTTTTCTCAACCATCTAAACTCATTACCCCATAATGACAAAGTGAAAACATGTTTTTAGATATATTTGCAAATCTATTTAATAATGATATACAGCAATAGCTCATTCACACAAGTATTCACAGCCCTAAGTCAATAGTTGTAAGAATCACCATGGTCAAGTCTTGCCATAGATTTTCAATACAATTTAAGTCAAAACTGTAACCTGGCCACTCAGGAACATCCAATGTTGTCTTGGTAAGCAACTCCAGTGTAGATTTGTCCTTGTGATTTAGTTTATTGTTCTGCTGAAAGGTGAATTTGTCTCCCAGTGTCTGTTGGAAAGCAGACTGAACCAAGTTTTCCTCTATGATTTTGCCAATGATTCACTCTACTCTGTTTCTTTTTATCATAAACTCCCTGGTCCTTGATGATGACAAGCATACACATAACATGAAGCTGCCACCACCATGCTTGAAAACATGAATACACTGTGAAGTGTTGTGTTGAATTATACCCAAATATAATACTTTATATTCAGGACATAAAGCTCATTTCTTTGCCACATTTTTTGTAGTTTTACTATAGTGCCTTAATGCAATCAGGATGCATGTTTTGGAATATTTGTATTCTGTACAGACTTCCTTCTTTTCACTCTGTCATTTAGGTTAATATTATGGAGTAACTACAGTGTTGTTGATCCATCAGTTTTCTCCCATCACAGCAACTCTGTCATTTAGGTTAATATTATGGAGTAACTACTGTGTTGTTGATCCATCAGTTTTCTCCCATCACAGCAACTCTGTCATTTAGGTTAATATTATGGAGTAACTACTGTGTTGTTGATCCATCAGTTTTCTCCCATCACAGCAACTCTGTCATTTAGGTTAATATTATGGAGTAACTACAGTGTTGTTGATCCATCAGTTTTCTCCCATCACAGCAACTCTGTCATTTAGGTTAATATTATGGAGTAACTACAGTGTTGTTGATCCATCAGTTTTCTCCCATCACAGCAACTCTGTCATTTAGGTTAATATTATGGAGTAACTACAGTGTTGTTGATCCATCAGTTTTCTCCCATCACAGCAACTCTGTCATTTAGGTTAATATTATGGAGTAACTACAGTGTTGTTGATCCATCAGTTTTCTCCCATCACAGCAACTCTGTAACTGTTTTAACATCACCATTGGCCTCTTGGTGAAATTCCTGAGCAGTTTCCTTCCTCTCCGGCAACTGAGTTAGGAAGGACGCCTGTATCTTTGTAGTGACTGGGTGTATTGATACACCATCCAAAGTGTAATGAATAACTTAACCATGCACAAAGGGATATTCAATGTCTGCTTTTTATTTTTTACCCATCTACTAATAGGTGCCCATCTCTGAGCTATTGGAAAACCTCTCTTTGTGGTTGACTCTGTGTTTGAAATTCACTGCTTGACTGACGGACCTTACAGATCATTTTATGTGTGGTGCACAGAGATGAGGTACTTGTCACGACTTCCACCGAAGTTGGTCCCTCTCCTTGTTCGGGCGGCGTTCGGCATCACCAGCTTTCTAGTCACCAGCGATCCATGTTTCATTTTCGTTTTGTCTTCATTATACTCACCTGGTTTCCATTCCATAATCAGTGTTCCTTATTTAACCCTCTGGCTTCCCCTGTTGTTTTGCACGTGATTGTTTTTGTCAAGTGGTTCCGTGTTCCGTGTTCCGTGTTCTGGATTGTTTATGTTTATCCTTGTTGGATTATTGTTGAATTTGAGTAAATATCGTGGCTTCACTCATACCTGTGTCCTGCGCCTGACTCCGCCTCATTCCATTCACCTAGAAGATTGACAGTAGTCATTCAAAAATCATGTTAAACACTATTATTGAACACAGAGTGAGTCCATACAATGTGTTATGTGACTTGTTAAGCATAGTGTTACTCCTGAACTTATTTCGGCATGCCATAACAAAGTGGTTGAATAATTATTGACTCAATACATTTCAGCTTTTCAATTTTGATTAATTTGTAAAAAATCTCTAAAAACACATTTCCATTTTTACATGAAGAGGTTTTGTATGTAGATCTGTGATACAAAATCTCAATTTAATACATTTTAAATTCAGGATGTAACACAACAAAATGTGGGAAAAGTGTGTGAGTACTTTCTGAAGGTGCTGTATCTCATCAAGATCTTCAGTTTCTTGGCAATTTCTCGCATGGAATAGCCTACATTTCTCAGAACAAGAATAGACTGACGAGTTTCAGAAGAAAGGTCTTTGTTTCTGGCCATTTTGAGTCTGTAATCAAACCCACAAATGCTGATGCTCCAGATACTCAACTAGTCTAAAGAAGGCCAGTTTTATTGCTTCTTTAATCAGGACAACAGTTTGCAGCTGTGCTAACATAATTGCAAAATGGTTTTCTAATGATCAATTATCCTTTTAAAATGATAAACTTGGATTAGCTAACACAATGTGCCATTAGAACACAGGAGTGATGGTTGCTGATAATGGACCTCTGAACGCCTATGTAGATATTCCTATTTATAATAGTCATTTACAACATTAACAATGTCTACACTGTATTTCTGATCAATTTGATGTTATTTTAATGGACCAAAAATGTGCTTTTCTTTCAAAAACAAGGACATTTCTAAGTGACCCCAAACTTTGAACTGTAGTGTATGATTTTCAACTGTTGTTTTGAAAGCACAATTTTTAACCCTAGGATTATGTCATCATGTTATTAACCAAATGTCAATATAGACAAAAATAATTATATATATAAAATAACATATGTTGAATTTGTACCTTTTAAACAACAGCAGTTCTTCAACATTACAGTGGTTCCTCCTTTAAAAGTTGCGAGCTTGCACCGCGGGATTTAGAGGTACCCAGCATCACTGCTTCATTGCTCCAGACCACCACCAGGGGGAGTTGGAGCACTGATTATGCTTTTGGGTCCCCATGTTTTTATATGACCAATCACATCGAGTGGTTCCAATGACGAATTTAACACGAGCCACGCGTCCCTGGGTGAAGATGGCTGACAAAACATTACGGTGGAACCAAATGTAAGTAGTTATAACGTCATAACGAGTCAAGCAAAAAAAATAAACAATTGAGAGGAATATGTTAGTTAATGATGAGACAAACATTTGTGCATATTTTAAGTTAATTTACGAAAATCGCTATTTAGCAAGTTAGCTGACTAGCTAACATTAGCCAGCTAGCTAGCTAGTGTTATGACAAGATAATTAATTTATAATTTGTGTTTAATGTTTTAGGGACTCCTGAGCAAACCAGGCTGTCGTTTTGTGAAACAGTGGATGTAAAGGGTCTAGCTAGCTAAAGCATTTACTGCAAATTGAATGTACAATTGTGTAAGCTTGCCTTGCAATGCAGCTGAAGTAACATAGCTAGCTAACTATTTACTTGCTTATTGTGTAATGGAGGATAAAAATAACTGCATGCCTGTGGATGAGTAGCTAGCTACAGTATGTAGCCAATCTGTGTATGGACCCTAAAACCTTAGGTTCTGAACTAATATTCATACCAATCTATGAACCTCAGCTATCATAGTAGTTGTATCAACTTCAAGTCTGAATGGCATTAATGAAGCCTATGGATAGAGTAGAATATAATAACTTTATTGTGCCAAGGATGCAAGTCCTATATACATCTACTGTAGTTATTACCACACAGGAGATTCCCACATTGGAGCCTGAACATTGAATATATTCACTGATCATGTACTCTTCCTTGGCAAATAAAGGTGCGGTTCAGGTATGAATCTCTGAGACATTCTTTTTCAGTCATATCAAACTCCATTATTTGAATGATGCCGTGTCTGCATGTATGTATTATCCACCAGTGGAGTTCATTATCCAGGTGTTATAAAGACATAATACATGCATTATAATTATGATAATTGTAATATTATATTGTAAATAGAAGTTCAATCTGTACCTCAATGCACATATGGTGTGCATTATAAAACGAGGAAGACAGACAGTGTGGAGAGAGGTGAGAACAGCGGCAGGCAGTATATGATTAATGAATTACAGTGCTACCCTAATATTATCTCAGTTCATCACAATTGCGGTGTCTCCTAACCAGCCTTGGGCCCCCAGTTGGCCCGAAGGTTATCTTAAGAGTGAGTGAGGTGGCAATGACGGGACTGGCTTCCTCTTTCACATCAAAACATACCTGCAGACGAGAGACAGATGGATAGAGAGAGAGAGAGCATGATTAAGCCTTGTTTTTTAAAATTCTAACACGGTCAATCATCATAATCATCAGGAGGTGAAATGCAAAAACTGACCTTGGATCACTAACTCTGGGACTACTACATATCTGTCTGTATTTCAATGTAAAGCATCTCTTTAATAATACTTCCTGTATAATATAAACTGACCTTGGATCACTAACTCTGGGACTACTACATCTCTGTCTGCATTTCAATGTAAAGTATCTCTTTAATAATACTTCCTGTTGACCCGACCAAGTGACCTCTCACCTATGATCATGCTGTGCCCCCTGTATCAGCCAGTTCAGATGCGGGAGGGGTTCACCAAAACAGCTGATATAACCTAGAGGATTTAGGGAGAAGGGGGAGAGGGATGAAGTGAAGAAGAGAGACTGTTACTGTGTGTGTGGTCTCACCTGGTGTCCACACTAAGTGGCTACAGAGTACTTTATGCTGAAAAACAGATGTGGACAAATAATAGAAGACAATGTCAATAGAAGATACTGTATGTAATGCAGACACCTGTCGGAGTGTACCTGAAACATTTAAATATAGAGGGCTATGTGTCTTACCACTTGGTTATTGCAAGGCTAACCCCCAAGGGAAATCATGACTTGGCAGAAACAGATAGCAACAGATAGTCCAGTGAAAATGGTTGTGTTTATGTAGTGTAAATCTGAAAATTAGCAGCTGACATCTTAAGGGTTTTTAATTAATGCATGTGAGACAGGTTCCATGTACAACAAGACATGCAGAGATGAAGAACACAGAACAGTTTAATAACCTCTGGTTATGGACACTTTCGCCAGCAATAAAGCTTCCACGGCCTGTTCCTCAGACAGTGAACATCTGGCAATATCTACATATTCGACCCCTTGATCAGCTCGCTCTCTGACAGTAAAGAAAATAGCTTATTTCTTTTGTAGATATGAAAACAATAACTGAGATATGACCGTTCAATCTCCAGCAGCAGATGTCATTTTCAGGATACATCAATACAGCACAGAAAGCTTAACACCAGTAGCCTAATAAACAAATAAACACATTTTGTTAATAAAATAATGATTAAAAAATTATCTTTAAAATTGTAGATGTTGATTTAATGATATATCCATAACGAATTACTGTTTGAATAAATATCACTGATTTACAGAAATATTGGAACAAAGTTGTCTAATAAATGCAAACCATTTAGAATCCTCCAATCCAGTAG
The DNA here is from genome assembly GCF_034236695.1 of Oncorhynchus nerka. Lineage (NCBI taxonomy): Eukaryota > Metazoa > Chordata > Actinopteri > Salmoniformes > Salmonidae > Oncorhynchus > Oncorhynchus nerka. The sequence goes on from NC_088415.1 coordinate 90,223,295, forward strand.
CCTACTCCCTACCATCACGTTGTACAGCGCCATATTTTCCATTCCATCCTAACGGAAACCCTGAGGGTTTCATTTTTCTCTGAATAGAAACACCATAATATTAATCAAATTAATTAAGCCAAATTTCTTAAAATCAATCCCATATTCAATGTTATTACAAAAAAAGTTTTAATTTCTCTGGTTATGCCAATGCAAAATACTTTCAAATGCTTCTCAAAGATGCCCTCTGGTGGTCACTAGCGATCTTACAGTAACAGAAAAAATGGCTGAGAATTTAATGACGTGCCACAGAATTCTGCGGCAGCACGCAAGGTGTGCCGCAGTATGCCGCAACTTTTAACCTCTAGCGTCGAGCAATCCCGTATCCGGGAGCGTAATCATAGCCTCAAGCTCATTACCATAACGCAACGTTTCCTACTCATGAAAATCGCAAATGAAATGAAATAAATATATTCAAACACAAGCTTAGCCTTTTGTTAACAACACTGTCATCTCAGATTTTCAAAATATGCTTTTCAACCAAAGCTACACAAGCATTTGTGTAAGAGTATTGATAGCCTAGCATAGCATTAAGCCTAGCATTCAGCAGGCAACATTTTCACAAAAACAAGAAAAGCATTCAAATAAAATCATTTACCTTTGAAGAACTTCGGATGTTTTCAATGACGAGACTCTTAGTTAGATAGCAAATGTTAATTTTTCCCCCAAATATTATTTGTGTAGACGAAATAGCTCCGTTTTGTTCATCACGTTTGGCTAAGAAAAAGACCGGAAAATGCAGTCACTTACAATGCCAAACTTTTTTTCCAAATTAGCTCCATAATATCGACAGAAACATGGCAAACGTTGTTTAGAATCAATCCTCAAGGTGTTTTTTACATATCTATTCGATAATCTATCAGTTGTGGCAGTTGGCTTCTCATCAGAAGCAAACGGAAAAATACTGCAGCTGGAGATTACGCAATAATTGCAACGGAGGACACCAAGCGACCACCTGGTAGATGTAGTCTCTTATGGTCAATCTTCCAATGATATGCCTACAAATACGTCACAATGCTGTAGACACCTTGGGGAAAACGTGGAAAACGTAAGCTGACTCCTAGCTCCTTCACAGCCATATAAGGAGTCATTGGCATGAAGCGGTTTCAAAAAATGCGGCACTTCCTGATTCAATTTTTATCTGGGTTTCGCCTGTAAAATCAGTTCTGCGGCACTCACAGACAATATCTTTGCAGTTTTGGAAACGTCAGAGTGTTTTCTTTCCAAAGCTGTCAATTATATGCATAGTCGAGCATCTTTTCGTGACAAAATATCTTGTTTAAAACAGGAACGTTTTTCATCCAAAAATTAAAAGAGCGCCCCCTATATCGAAGAAGTTAAAGGAGGAACCACCGTATATCCAGTATCAGATATGGGAATCAAAGTCTCTATGTGACCAGGCACAGTAAAATAATTTGGTTACAAAAGTTACTGTCCTACCCTATACAATAGAAACAGAATTACATAATTGCTGTGGTTTACTATTGTGACGCATAATTCCCATGCTAACTTCGAATGTCCAGTCAATGAGAATTATGGGAAATGTTTTTATTTTACAGTTTCAAAATTGGCCTATAAATGCACACATCATATCCATTGTGACAACACTGTTACCCATAGCAACCATCGCATTCCAAAAACCTTCCTCAGATATCCTCTAAACACAGGCTATGAGGGCATTATCACTTTTACACAACAGGTTACCAACGCATTCAAATAATGATTGGCATATTTGAATTAAAAACGTTATTTATATGAATGTATTTATAATATTTAATCAGTCACGCCAAACAGTGCAGCCAGAATAACAACAGAAGCTGAATTTGCATTTGTTTAAGCTGTTTTCTAGTAACATTTATTTGGAAACATCCATAACAATGAGCTAATGAGGCGCGATTTTGCCAGGCATAGAAAATGTGCTGACTCATCAGGACACTGTTGTTCAGAGGAGCTAGCCAACAACACATCTTGTCACACCCTGATCTGTTTCACCTGTCCTCTTTATTGTCTCCACCCACTCCAGGTGTCGCTTGTTTTCCCCAGTGTATTTATTCCTGTGTTTCCTGTCTCTCTGGGCCAGTGTATTTATTCTTGTGTTTCCTGTCTCTCTGGGCCAGTGTATTTATCCCTGTGTTTCCTGTCTCTCTGGGCCAGTGTATTTATCCCTGTGTTTCATGTCTCTCTGGGCCAGTGTATTTATCCCTGTGTTTCCTGTCTCTCTGGGCCAGTGTATTTATCCCTGTTTCCTGTCTCTCTGGGCCAATGTATTGATCCCTGTGTTTCCTGTCTCTCTGGGCCAGTGTATTTATCCCTGTGTTTCCTGTATTTATCCCTGTGTTTCCTGTCTCTCTGGGCCAATGTATTTATCCCTGTGTTTCCTGTCTCTCTGGGCCAGTGTATTTATCCCTGTGTTTCCTGTATTTATCCCTGTGTTTCCTGTCTCTCTGGGCCAATGTATTTATCCCTGTGTTTCCTGTATTTATCCCTGTGTTTCCTGTCTCTCTGGGCCAGTGTATTTATCCCTGTTTCCTGTCTCTCTGGGCCAATGTATTTATCCCTGTGTTTCCTGTATTTATCCCTGTGTTTCCTGTCTCTCTGGGCCAGTGTATTTATCCATGTTTCCTGTCTCTCTGGGCCAGTGTATTTATCCCTGTGTTTCCTGTATTTATCCCTGTGTTTCCTGTCTCTCTGGGCCAGTGTATTTATCCCTGTTTCCTGTCTCTCTGGGCCAGTGTATTTATCCCTGTGTTTCCTGTCTCTCTGGGCCAGTGTATTTATCCCTGTGTTTCCTGTCTCTCTGGGCCAGTGTATTTATCCCTGTGTTTCCTGTCTCTCTGTACCAGTGTATTTATCCCTGTTTCATGTTTCTCTGGGCCAGTGTATTTATCCCTGTGTTTCCTGTCTCTCTGGGCCAGTGTATTTATCCCTGTGTTTCCTGTCTCTCTGGGCCAGTGTATTTATCCCTGTTTCATGTCTCTCTGGGCCAGTGTATTTATCCCTGTGTTTCCTGTCTCTCTGGGCCAGTGTATTTATCCCTGTGTTTCCTGTCTCTCTGTACCAGTGTATTTATCCCTGTGTTCCCTGTCTCTCTGGGCCAGTGTATTTATCCCTGTTTCATGTCTCTCTGGGCCAGTGTATTTATCCCTGTGTTTCCTGTCTCTCTGGGCCAGTGTATTTATCCCTGTGTTTCCTGTCTCTCTGGGCCAGTGTATTTATCCCTGTGTTTCCTGTCTCTCTGGGCCAGTGTATTTATCCCTGTGTTTCCTGTCTCTCTGGGCCAGTGTATTTATCCCTGTGTTTCCTGTCTCTCTGGGCCAGTGTATTTATCCCTGTGTTTCCTGTCTCTCTGGGCCAGTGTATTTATTCCTGTGTTTCCTGTCTCTCTGGGCCTGTGTATTTATCCTTGTGTTTCCTGTCTCTCTGGGCCAGTGTATTGTATGTTCCAAGTCAACCAGCGTTTTTCCCGTTCTCCTGCCTTTGCTATTCTCCTTTTTCTAGTCCTCCCGGTTTTGACCCTTGCCTGTTTCTGGACTTTGTGCCCGCCTGCCTAACCATTCTGCCTGCCCTGACATCGAGCCTGTCTGCCACTCTTTACCTCCTGGACTCTGAACTGGTTTGGACCTTTTGCCTGTCCACGACCATTCTCTTGCCTACTGCCTTTTTGGATTATTTTAAACTCCAATCTGTACTCCTGTGTCTGCATCTGGGTCTCGCCTTGTGTCATGATAACATCTAACACAATCACTTCAAACTGAAGCTGGAAAGATTGAAAACTAGCTGCACTTTGTTTCATTTAACTTTTTTTCAATTGACATTTCTTTGTATATATCCATAAAAATGATACCAGCTGATTCATGATTTAGACTGGCTGAGAAACGCTGCCTGCCTGTCTGTCTCGTCCCGACTCCCGACATGTTCATTACTATGGGACAGCTGGAGATTGAATTTGAATATTGAAACAATGTTGCAGATGATGGAGAGACAGACAGCAAGGTTTATACAAATCTACACTGTTGAAAACTAAATGTTAGTCTAAAAGAAATGTGAGAAAATATCTAGATGCTTTTTATAGTAGAGATCAAGTTGATAACTTGCCTGGCTAGGCTGATGAGACAGTGGATTGGGCTGATGAGACAGTGGATTGGGCTGATGAGACAGTGGATTGGGCTGATGAGATAGTGGATTGGGCTGATGAGCCAGTGGATTGGGCTGATGAGACAGTGAATTGGGCTGATGAGACAGTGGATTGGGCTGATGAGACAGTGAATTGGGCTGATGAGACAGTGGATTGGGCTGATGAGACAGTGGATTGGGCTGATGAGACAGTGGATTGGGCTGATGAGACAGTGAATTGGGCTGATGAGACAGTGGATTGGGCTGATGAGACAGTGGATTGGGCTGATGAGACAGTGGATTGGGCTGATGAGACAGTGGATTGGGCTGATGAGACAGTGGATTGGGCTGATGAGACAGTGGATTGCGCAGTCAGACGGAACCGAGTAAATAGGCATTTTAACGCCATAGTCGGTGGTAACACGTGAAATAGACACCGGCTGGAATGAGGCTTTAACCAATCAGCATTCAGGATTAGAACCACCCGTTGTATAAAACAGGATAAAGAGCTCATTTTGAGCAGAAAAATGAAGGAAACTGGCACAAAATTGTTGGAGGAGATTCACCTGCTGTTAAGTGTCTTACGGTATTATAATATAGATACTGTATCTGTCGACTGCTAGCGCTAACCAGTCTAGGTATAAACCCACTTCCAGCTGTTTGAGAGATTTCCTAAAACCCATATGGTTCATTTTAATATCACTGTACAATTTTGGGATTTCATCCATGACCAATAGTGCTCTTGCTTCCTATCTATTAATAGATGTAGCTACTTTGAAAGGAAATGTAATAGCCAGACCCAAAATCCTCGAGGTTATACTACATATTGAGGGCAGCAGGAAAACACTTCATGAACAACATCAAAGAATCGGAAGGCTTGACCTTTGGTAAACGTCCAGATTTGGTGTTTCTAGTTTCTGTCCAGAGAACTTACTTAGGTTATATTTCCGAGAATTAAAGACATAACTAACTGATTATATTTTTTTTGCAGCATTATCATCATAGCTTTGTTCAATGTTGACATTGAGATAAAATTACTCTAATTCAGAGGTCAGCGTTTCAGAGTTGAGACCAGTGCCTACAATGGTGCCCTGAGGACAAAAAGAAACCCATCAATACAACAACAACAACAACAACAACAACAACAACCAAAATGATAAAAGCTACAAGGCAGCTATGAATGCAGAACATCCTTTTTTTTCTTCTTTTTTTTTTACAGTTTAAGTTCTAATAATCGACTGAAACAATTGCAAGCTTCAGTGAACTCATTTAACAACAGAGTTATATATATATATATTATAAACTGCCCTATCGGCAGCAGGGAATCCAGATGGAATTTGTTTTGTAATGTATTCCATTACTGTGGTGCATTAAAACCAAGGGGTGGATTTACCAAACTATGTGGAGACAAACGGGACCTCAAGAGTTAACTAACCCTGCAAACGGGTTTGGTCTCTCATATAAATGGGGTATGTTGGAAGCTTGTGCAGCAGAGCTTTGTGAACAAGACGGGAGTAATGAGGTAGAGCCTACCTTCTGATACAGTATTCAGTGATGAGTATTAAAACTGTCACCTCTAAAGTGGAGGTCGCTACGGTAGACGGCATCCAAAGGTTTAAGAGTAATGCTGAGTAGTGTGGTGGATGGCACTAACTGGTTTGTTGAGAGTAGTACTGAGTAGTACTGCGTAGTATTGTGGATGGCACTAACTGGTTTGTTGAGAGTAGTACTGAGTAGTACTGCGTAGTATTGTGGATGGCACTAACTGGTTTGTTGAGAGTAGTACTGAGTAGTACTGCGTAGTATTGTGGATGGCACTAACTGGTTTGTTGAGAGTAGTACTGAGTAGTACTGTGGATGGCACTAACTGGTTTGTTGAGAGTAGTACTGAGTAGTACTGCGTAGTATTGTGGATGGCACTAACTGGTTTGTTAAGAGTAGTACTGAGTAGTACTGTGGATGGCACTAACTGGTTTGTTGAGAGTAGTACTGAGTAGTACTGTGGATGGCACTGACTGGTTTGTTGAGAGTAATACTGAGTAGTACTGCGTGGTATTGTGGATGGCACTAACTGGTTTGTTGAGAGTAGTACTGAGTAGTACTGAGTAGTATTATGGATGGCTCTAACTGGTTTGTTGATAATAATACTGAGTAGTACTGAATAGTATTTTGGATGGCACTAACTGGTTTGTTGAGAGTAATATTGAGTAGTACTGAGTACTACTGAGTAGTATTGTGGATGGCTCTAACTCTAACCTCTGGCTGTCTCTATGGGGGTGCCACAGGGTTCAATTCTTGGATCGACTCTCTTCTCTGTATACATCAATGATGTCGCTCTTGCTGCTGGTGAGTCTCTGATCCACCTCAGACGACACCATTCTGTATACTTCCGGCCCTTCTTTGGACACTGTGTTAACAACCCTCCAGTCAAGCTTCAATGCCATACAACTCTCCTTCCGTGGCCTCCAATTGCTCTTAAATACAAGTACAACTAAATGCATGCTCTTCAACCGATCGCTGCCTGCACCTGCCTGCCTGTCCAACATCACTACTCTGGACGGCTCTGACTTAGAATACGTGGACAAATACAAATACCTAGGTGTCTGGTTAGACTGTAAACTCTCCTTCCAGACCCTCATCAAACATCTCCAATCCAAAGTTAAATCTAGAATTGGCTTCCTATTTCGCAACAAAGCATCCTTAACTCATGCTGCCAAACATACCCTTGTAAAACTGACCATCCTATAGATCTTCGACTTCGGCGATGTCATTTACAAAATATCCTCCAATACCCTACTCAACAAATTGGATGCAGTCTATCACAGTGCCATCCGTTTTGTCACCAAAGCCCCATATACTACCCACCATTGTGACCTGTACGCCCTCGTTGGCTGGCCCTCGCTTCATACTCGTCGCCAAACCCACTGGCTCCAGGTCATCTACAAGACCCTGCTAGGTAAAGTCCCCCCTTATCTCAGCTCGCTGGTCACCATAGCATCACCCACCTGTAGCACGCGCTCCAGCAGGTATATCTCTCTAGTCACCCCCAAAACCAATTGTTTCTTGGCCACCTCTCCTTCCAGTTCTCTGCTGCCAATGACTGGAACGAACTACAAAAATCTCTGAAACTGGAAACACTTATCTCCCTCACTAGCTTTAAGCACCAACTGTCAGAGCAGCTCACAGATTACTGCACCTGTACATAGCCCACCTATAATTTAGCCCAAACAACTACCTCTTTCCCAACTGTATTTAATTAATTAATTTATTTTGCTCCTTTGCACCCCATTATTTTTATTTCTACTTGGCACATTCTTCCATTGCAAAACTACCATTCCAGTGTTTTACTTGCTATATTGTATTTACTTTGCCACCATGGCCTTTTTTTGCCTTTTCCTCCCTTATCTCACCTCATTTGCTCACATCGTATATAGACTTGTATCTACTGTATTATTGACTGTATGTTTGTTTTACTCCATGTGTAACTCTGTGTCGAGGTATGTGTCGAGCTACTTTGCTTTATCTTGGCCAGGTCGCAATTGTAAATAAGAACTTGTTCTCAACTTGTCTACCTGGTTAAATAAAGGTGAATTTTTTAAATATTTTTAAAGTACATTTATACACAGATATGTTTTTAGTGTCCTTAGTTGACTCTAAAATGTTGTATTCTAATACCCATTAGAAGAGAAACAAGTTATTAACGTGTTTGATAATATTACAGATTTTCTCAAGGGGCCCTATTTCTATTTTATGGGACCCCACATGGGGTCCTGACCCCAGTTTGGGAACCACTGAGTTACTGTCTGGTTAAAAACTCAATCAACGTTAAAAAATAAGGACTTCCCAGAGTGTCTTGTTTGTGACCACAACTATGGCACGCCAAGCAATGTGCATAAACTGCAACAACTTTTGCCCAATCCTAATTCTATACTGAACCCCAGACCCTACCCCCTATTCACAATTGGGATCTGTGATAGGGGATAGGTAGGTACCGATTGTCACAAGTGCATAGGTTCCATTGGCCTATTTGGGGGGAATTAACATGTAGAATTTTAAATATATGACGTTTTAACAAAGAGGACTAGCTTTAGAGTTACCCACTTAATAGAATATGGCTCGCGAAGACTGAACCCATGTCATAATAGAGGTGTATTGCAGATACACCTGTTATTTTATGCACCAAACATTGTGTACACCCCATAAACAAGGTTATGGAAGCATTTCACTGTTAGTCTACGCCTGTTGTTTACCAAGCATGTTGGCAAATAAAATTAGATTTGGATTTTTACGTCAGGTAAATGGGAAATATTGAAACCAGACCACTCGTTTTTTCCGGAGTGGGTCAAAACGTCAAAAATGTTTTACTTTTTTGATGCACTGTCCAGGGATGCGTAATACATTTAGCTGACATTTCAAAGACGGGAAACTAAAAGTCTCAATACTCTTTAGCCTCTGCCTTTAGCCTCTGCCTTTAGCCTCTGCCTTTAGCATCTGCCTTTAGCCTCTGCCTTTTGCCTCTGCCTTTAGCCTCTGCCTTTAGCCTCTGCCTTTAGCATCTGCCTTTAGCCTCTGCCTTTAGCATCTGCCTTTAGCCTCTGCCTTTAGCCTCTGCCTTTAGCATCTGCCTTTAGCCTCTGCCTTTAGCATCTGCCTTTAGCCTCTGCCTTTTGCCTCTGCCTTTAGCATCTGCCTTTAGCCTCTGCCTTTAGCCTCTGCCTTTAGCCTCTGGGCTGGAGAGCTCAGCTACAAACCATGTGGAGACAGATTTATGAGGTCATTAAATGTGCTTTTCTCCATTCTTCCTTCTCCTCTCCCCCCCCTGTTCATTTTTTTCCCCTCCACAGGTACAGCATCGGAGAGGAAAACTGAGACATATTCCCATGGAGAGGCACTAAGTCATCCTGGACATACAGTTCTACGACTGGGACAACAATACAATCAACTTTGAATGCAGATGTTATGTCTAATACACTGTAATAGACTATTGACATTTTTGTATAATGTGAAATGATGCTTTGTGTTATAACGTATTTTTTGTGTACTTGTTTAATTCTGTTTATACTGTGAACATATACCTAGCAACCTCATCATCTCTTGGCTTAACAGCTCCCCCTTTGAATCAACTGTTGTTTTTCTCGGAGGAGAAACTATACCCTATCCTAAAACGACGGCCATCTCCTCCGGCGCCTGATGATTTTGGGGGAAGTGGGTTGTTGACGTCACTAGCCTGATGATTTTGGGGGTGGGGAGGTGGATTGCACCCCTGTAGACGTCACTAGCCTGATGATTTTGGGGGTGGGGAGGTGGATTGCACCCCTGTAGACGTCACTAGCCTGATGATTTTGGGGGAAGTGGGTTGTTGACGTCACTAGCCTGATGATTTTGGGGGTGGGGGGTGGATTGCACCCCTGTAGACGTCACTAGCCTGATGATTTTGGGGGAAGTGGGTTGTTGACGTCACTAGCCTGATGATTTTGGGGGTGGGGGTGGATTGCACCCCTGTAGACATCACTAGCCTGATGATTTTGGGGTGGGGAGGTGGATTGCACCCTGTAGACGTCACTAGCCTGATGATTTTGGGGGTGGGGAGGTGGATTGCACCCCTGTAGACGTCACTAGCCTGATGATTTTGGGGGAAGTGGGTTGTTGACGTCACTAGCCTGATGATTTTGGGGTGGGGGTGGATTGCACCCTGTAGACGTCACTAGCCTGATGATTTTGGGGGAAGTGGGTTGTTGACGTCACTAGCCTGATGATTTTGGGGGTGGGGGGTGGATTGCACCCCTGTAGACATCACTAGCCTGATGATTTTGGGGGTGGGGGTGGATTGCACCCCTGTAGACGTCACTAGCCTGATGATTTTGGGGGTGGGGAGGTGGATTGCACCCCTGTAGACATCACTAGCCTGATGATTTTGGGGGAAGTGGGTTGTTGACGTCACTAGCCTGATGATTTTGGGGGTGGGGGTGGATTGCACCCCTGTAGACGTCACTAGCCTGATGATTTTGGGGGTGGGGGTGGATTGCACCCTGTAGACGTCACTAGCCTGATGATTTTGGGGGTGGGGAGGTGGATTGCACCCCTGTAGACATCACTAGCCTGATGATTTTGGGGGAAGTGGGTTGTTGACGTCACTAGCCTGATGATTTTGGGGGTGGGGGGTGGATTGCACCCCTGTAGACGTCACTAGCCTGATGATTTTGGGGTGGGGGTGGATTGCACCCCTGTAGACGTCACTAGCCTGATGATTTTGGGGGTGGGGAGGTGGATTGCACCCCTGTAGACGTCACTAGCCTGATGATTTTGGGGGTGGGGGTGGATTGCACCCTGTAGACGTCACTAGCCTGATGATTTTGGGGGTGGGGAGGTGGATTGCACCCCTGTAGACATCACTAGCCTGATGATTTTGGGGGAAGTGGGTTGTTGACGTCACTAGCCTGATGATTTTGGGGGTGGGGGTGGATTGCACCCCTGTAGACGTCACTAGCCTGATGATTTTGGGGGTGGGGGTGGATTGCACCCCTGTAGACGTCACTAGCCTGATGATTTTGGGGGTGGGGAGGTGGATTGCACCCCTGTAGACATCACTAGCCTGATGATTTTGGGGGAAGTGGGTTGTTGACGTCACTAGCCTGATGATTTTGGGGGTGGGGGTGGATTGCACCCCTGTAGACGTCACTAGCCTGATGATTTTGGGGGTGGGGAGGTGGATTGCACCCCTGTAGACATCACTAGCCTGATGATTTTGGGGGTGGGGAGGTGGATTGCACCCCTGTAGACGTCACTAGCCTGATGATTTTGGGGGTGGGGAGGTGGATTGCACCCTGTAGACGTCACTAGCCTGATGATTTTGGGGGTGGGGAGGTGGATTGCACCCCTGTAGACGTCACTAGCCTGATGATTTTGGGGGTGGGGGTGGATTGCACCCTGTAGACGTCACTAGCCTGATGATTTTGGGGGTGGGGAGGTGGATTGCACCCCTGTAGACGTCACTAGCCTGATGATTTTGGGGGTGGGGGGTGGATTGCACCCCTGTAGACGTCACTAGCCTGATGATTTTGGGGGTGGGGGGTGGATTGCACCCCTGTAGACGTCACTAGCCTGATGATTTTGGGGGAGATTACCTTAGAAAAAAAAGTCAGTGTCGAGGAAAACAACGGAAGAGAGCAGCTGACCAAAATCAATTGGGATTCTACCATAGTTTGTGCAAGAAAATGGACTTTTTGAGTTTGTTGCACAACTCTTGAGAGGACAAGGAAGGACAGAGCATCTGTTAAGGAAGTTAGTTACCCAACGTATCTTAAAACAGCTCAAGCCCTTAAGTCGCCTTGTGTGTTTATGTTATTGACACAGGAAACAGTTGGACCGAATACCGCAACACATGGGATGGGAGACACCCGGGAAAATGGCCGTTAAAACAATATTATAATTTAATCCCTTTTTTTTATTAAATAGAAACTTGAACCTGCTTTATAAAAGCACCTGAGTGACTTCGCAGGTCAGACATCTGTGAAGAGAGAGCGCCTAATCATTTCTGTCAGCCGATGAAACTTCCTATAAGGATTTCCTTTGGTCTCAGCACTCCCACCCATAGCACTTCATTCAGAGATGCACGTCGTTTGACAAGTGTTTTTCCGTGGACTTTGTGTGTGGTTGTCAAAAAAACACTATTGTTCACTCTCCATTTCTCACTTATTTTTTTGGGACATAGAGCAAGATGCACACTATGTGACCATCACAGTGACTTATAGACTAATTGATTGTCCTTAAAGCTAGAATCCTTAGTTTCTGGATCCATTTTTTGACTTATAAATTCAATATATATACCCATTGATTCTTGCAGAATATAACTTATAAATGCCTCGTGAGCTTAGTTCAACTGCCGTTCCCTACTAAAACCAAAATACAAGCTTGTTTTACTCCAATGTTTGTAAATGTAAAACCACTTCCTCCCTAATACCTGGTGTAAACTCGGGACCTCTGCCTCCCAAACACAAGTGACCGTCCTCAATAGGTCAATAGAGTGGAGCTTATGTCACTGAAAGAAAATTGAATTCTAATTTAGTTCAGGTCTGCTGCACTGGGTCGTGTTCATTAGGGCAGACTGTACCAAAATGTTTTTCAATGGAAAACAAAAACTAGTGTTTTCTAATTTGATATGTTCAGCTCGTACCTTCCCGTTTCACTTAGTGTCTGACCTTTTTTCTTCTGTCTGGGGCCTAATGAACACGACCTGGGAGTTTTTTGGGGGGGGATCGTTATTTCAACACTTCTCATCTCATGGAAAAACCTGAACTTTAAATGTTATGTTAACATACCTAACTGGACATATTTCGCAAAAAGATCTGATTGTTGGGGAAGGAACACATTATCTTTCCCCATTTGTAAGAAGCATGTGCTCTCCTTTCAACAGATATGTCAAGCCTGTAGGGGGATTTCCATTCAGCCTTCCTCCCTTCATTGACAACAGCAGCACCTGCAGCACATCAAGTGCTCTTATCAGCATTTATCTCTTGGATGCTCTCTGTTTTTCTACATTTCATTCTGGATTCCACATGTGTTCATCAGACCTGGGGTAAAGTAGTATTTGTTTTTCTTTGTTTTCTTTAGCGTTGCTTGCTAAAGCTAGCTTGGAGTAACAGAACCAATGGAATAGTCCCAAAGGTTCAAACCCCGCCCATCTGGCACTCCAGGCAGGCTTGCTCAAACACGGAAAGTATTTGAATGGAAACAAATACTATTTGACCCCAGGTTTTCATACAGGATATGACTGTCCCACGGTTTTCTACTTAGGCCTCCTCTTACTCTCAGCAGTGTGCAGATTTGAAAACCAAACTGTTACCCCCAAATGCGATCTTGGCCAGTTTTATTTACGGTCTTGTGTCCTCCGGTAGGTAGCTCCTTATAAGGTCACTAGGATCCAGTAATTTAAAAATGAATATAAAATTCTTGATTCATCAAATCAAATAACTGACAACAGCTCTAAACGTCTGTGTGAGTTATGTGTGCCAAGGGTTGCAAAATTCTGGGAACATTCAATACATTCCTCAGGAGAGAATAAGCAGGAAATCCGGAATCCTCCAACCAGGATTTCTCCATGTATATTAAAAGGGAATCCACATTTTTTTCAGACACAAATTGCAACAATTTTCAAACACCCGCAACTGTACGTGCTTATAGTTTGTATAATAAGGCACAGAATATCCCAAGGTAGCTAATTTACATTTACATTTACATTTAAGTCATTTAGCAGACGCTCTTATCCAGAGCGACTTACAAATTGGTGCGTTCACCTTAAGACATCCAGTGGAACAGCCACTTTACAATAGTGCATCTAAATCTTTTAAGGGGGGGGGGTGAGAAGGATTACTTTATCCTATCCTAGGTATTCCTGAAAGAGGTGGGGTTTCAGGTGTCTCCGGAAGGTGGTGATTGACTCCGCTGTCCTGGCGTCGTGAGGGAGTTTGTTCCACCATTGGGGGCCAGAGCAGCGAACAGTTTTGACTGGGCTGAGCGGGAACTGTACTTCCTCAGTGGTAGGGAGGCGAGCAGGCCAGAGGTGGATGAACGCAGTGCCCTTGTTTGGGTGTAGGGCCTGATCAGAGCCTGGAGGTACTGAGGTGCCGTTCCCCTCACAGCTCCGTAGGCAAGCACCATGGTCTTGTAGCGGATGCGAGCTTCAACTGGAAGCCAGTGGAGAGAGCGGAGGAGCGGGGTGACGTGAGAGAACTTGGGAAGGTTGAACACCAGACGGGCTGCGGCGTTCTGGATGAGTTGTAGGGGTTTAATGGCACAGGCAGGGAGCCCAGCCAACAGCGAGTTGCAGTAATCCAGACGGGAGATGACAAGTGCCTGGATTAGGACCTGCGCTGCTTCCTGTGTGAGACAGGGTCGTACTCTGCGGATGTTGTAGAGCATGAACCTACAAGAACGGGCCACCGCCTTGATGTTAGTTGAGAACGACAGGGTGTTGTCCAGGATCACGCCAAGGTTCTTAGCGCTCTGGGAGGAGGACACAATGGAGTTGTCAACCGTGATGGCGAGATCATGGAATGGGCAGTCCTTCCCCGGGAGGAAGAGCAGCTCCGTCTTGCCGAGGTTCAGCTTGAGGTGGTGATCCGTCATCCACACTGATATGTCTGCCAGACATGCAGAGATGCGATTCGCCACCTGGTCATCAGAAGGGGAAAGGAGAAGATTAATTGTGTGTCGTCTGCATAGCAATGATAGGAGAGACCATGTGAGGTTATGACAGAGCCAAGTGACTTGGTGTATAGCGAGAATAGGAGAGGGCCTAGAACAGAGCCCTGGGGACGCCAGTGGTGAGAGCGCGTGGTGAGGAGACAGATTCTCGCCACGCCACCTGGTAGGAGCGACCTGTCAGGTAGGACGCAATCCAAGCGTGGGCCGCGCCGGAGATGCCCAACTCGGAGAGGGTGGAGAGGAGGATCTGATGGTTCACAGTATCGAAGGCAGCCGATAGGTCTAGAAGGATGAGAGCAGAGGAGAGAGAGTTAGCTTTAGCAGTGCGGAGGGCCTCCGTGATACAGAGAAGAGCAGTCTCAGTTGAATGACTAGTCTTGAAACCTGACTGATTTGGATCAAGAAGGTCATTCTGAGAGAGATAGCGGGAGAGCTGGCCAAGGACGGCACGTTCAAGAGTTTTGGAGAGAAAAGAAAGAAGGGATACTGGTCTGTAGTTGTTGACATCGGAGGGATCGAGTGTAGGTTTTTTCAGAAGGGGTGCAACTCTCGCTCTCTTGAAGACGGGAGGGACGTAGCCAGCGGTCAGGGATGAGTTGATGAGCGAGGTGAGGTAAGGAGAAGGTCTCCGGAAATGGTCTGGAGAAGAGAGGAGGGAATAGGGTCAAGCGGGCAGGTTGTTGGGCGGCCGGCCGTCACAAGACGCGAGATTTCATCTGGAGAGAGAGGGGAGAAAGAGGTCAGAGCACAGGGTAGGGCAGTGTGAGCAGAACCAGCGGTGTCGTTTGACTTAGCAAACGAGGATCGGATGTCGTCGACCTTCTTTCCAAAATGGTTGACGAAGTCATCTGCAGAGAGGGAGGAGGGGGGGGAGGGGGAGGAGGATTCAGGAGGGAGGAGAAGGTGGCAAAGAGCTTCCTAGGGTTAGAGGCAGATGCTTGGAATTTAGAGTGGTAGAAAGTGGCTTTAGCAGCAGAGACAGAAGAGGAAAATGTAGAGAGGAGGGAGTGAAAGGATGCCAGGTCCGCAGGGAGGCGAGTTTTCCTCCATTTCCGCTCGGCTGCCCGGAGCCCTGTTCTGTGAGCTCGCAATGAGTCGTCGAGCCACGGAGCAGGAGGGGAGGACATAGAGGGGACATAGAGAATCAAGGGATGCAGAAAGGGAGGAGAGGAGGGTTGAGGAGGCAGAATCAGGAGATAGGTTGGAGAAGGTTTGAGCAGAGGGAAGAGATGATAGGATGGAAGAGGAGAGAGTAGCGGGGGAGAGAGAGCGAAGGTTGGGACGGCGCGATACCATCCGAGTAGGGGCAGTGTGGGAAGTGTTGGATGAGAGCGAGAGGGAAAAGGATACAAGGTAGTGGTCGGAGACTTGGAGGGGAGTTGCAGTGAGGTTAGTGGAAGAACAGCATCTAGTAAAGATGAGGTCGAGCGTATTGCCTGCCTTGTGAGTAGAGGGGGAAGGTGAGAGGGTGAGGTCAAAAGAGGAGAGGAGTGGAAAGAAGGAGGCAGAGAGGAATGAGTCAAAGGTAGACTAATGATGAACGATGCAAGCGGGACACTAAAGGCTGAGGAATAAGTTTCACCCCCCCCCCATGTGTTACATTGACCCCTCAAACTTACTCAACAGCGACCCCTACAGATGCACATCTGTAGATCCGGGGTCACGGCACCACTGTAAAGGACATCACACTGCTTGCTTAGCAAGTACCACTTCCTCCCGATTCAGCCCATGCTGGCACGAACTTGAGATCTCTGCCTCAAGTGACTGTCCTTCCTTAAGCATCTTAGCTGATCACGCCAGTTCAAGCTAGCTAATGAGGCAACACAAACGGGACACTTCAGGCTGAGGAATACGTTTCACACACCCCCGTGTGTTACATAAACAAACGCTGTATAACCTCAACATGGTTATAACTATCATTTAGATTTCATGGATGGTCAGTCCTTGCATCCATAGCTCAGTGGTCTCCAGGCCCATCCCTCAGTTTTTTTTAACCAAAACAGAGGCTGGGTGACATTTTGTTATTGTTTCAACTAAAGAGTATAGATTTAACTTGTTAATTGAACTGAGGATAAACGAAGAACAGATCATCAGAGTCCAGCGTTGTCTGGGAGGCCAGAACGGGATTGTTCATTTGATTGGGCACAGAATATCTCAAGCTTTCCATTTTGTGAGATGTGAATGATGTCATACCAACCAGGGGTTGAGTGTACTGGGTTTTGGACCAACCTCCTGTATTATAGTATAACACTAGAGGGAAAGAAATGAAACAGCCTGCAGATAGAGGAATACAAATGAGTACTGAAGCAGGGTTGGGCAGCGCCAGTCCTCGTGTTAAGCAAATTGCATTCTAAACTTAGGTGAGACAAGGACATCCCTACCGACCAAGCCCTCCCTAACCCGGGTCGTCCGTCCAATTGTGCATCGCCCCACGGACCTCCCGGTCGCGGCCGGTTACGACAGAGCCTGGGCGCAAACCCAGGGACTCTGATGGCACAGCTGGCGCTGCAGTACAGCACCCTTAACCACTGTGCCACCCGGGAGGCTAGGTTGATTATTGAAGTCAGGTGTGCCAGCTGGGGCTGGGGGGGAAAAGTGTGACATCAATCAGGACCCCGAGGACTAGTTGCTCATCCCTGTACTGAAATGATGTTTCCCCCACTGATGCCAAATTCATATAGTGGAGCTTTATTGTCTGTGGCAGGGATGGTGAAACCTTTTAAGGTTGAAAATGACATTATCCTTATCATGCTGGTGAAACAAAGGAAACAAAGGATTTTAACACACACACACACTCAAAAGAAACACACTGTGAACTCTTTTCACTTGACTCAAAACATATGTGGATTAAAACAGGACAATTTTCACATCTGCCCCGTAAGAAAAAAACGCTGTGAAAAGGAATATATGTAGTTTAAAAAAAGAAGGTTTTAGTAAGAAAGGAAAAGGCAAAACCACCAGAGAGAAATCACTTAATGGGGAAATGTTGAATAAGTAGCAAAGGTTTCCAGATGTGAACCTCTGATGTCCGAGGCATGCTAGGTCTGTCGTACGATGTACATTTTAGGACCTCCTCAGCAAGGAGGGGTGAGGCTTGAAGCTGTGGGTGCCCTAAAATGTACATCGTACTGAAGACCAGTTACAAAGGCATTTTCAGTTGATCTCTTCTGAGTATATCAGAGGAACAAGATGTTCTAACTGCCTTGCCTATTACCCAGCTGATGTTGTGTTTTTGCATCATACATACATGGTGAGATTGTTGTGACCTCTGACCCCACTGTACATGGTGAGATTGTGATCCTGTAGTTATACGGTAAAAAGCTGAGAAACACTGCTGTTAGGGAAAGGGTGGAGGGTATAGGGGTTGGGGTTGGGGTGGTGGGTATAGGGGTGGTAGGTATAGGGGTGGTGGGTATAAGGGGTGGTGGGTATAGGGGTTGAGGTGGTGGGTATAAGGGTGGTGGGTGTAGGGGTCTGGGTATAAGGGGTGGTGGGTATAGGGGTGGTGGGTATAGGGGTTGAGGTGGTGGGTATAAGGGTGGTGGGTGTAGGGGTCTGGGTATAGGGGTCTGGGTATAGGGGTCTGGGTATAGGGGTGGTGGTTATAAGGGTGGTGGTATAGGGGTCTGGGTATAGGGGTGGTGGGTATAACGATGGTGGGGATAGGGGTTTGGGTGGTGGGTGTCAGTGGAGGCTGCTGAGGGGAGGACTGTAAATGAAATGGTATCAACCACATGGAAACCACATTTTTAATGTGTTTGATACCATTGCATTTACTCCTTTCCAGACGTGAATATGAACCATCCTCCCCTCAGCAGCCCCCACTGGTGGGTATATGGGTTGAGGTTGTGGGTATATGGGTTGAGGTGGTGGGTATATGGGTTGAGGTTGTGGGTATATGGGTTGAGGTGGTGGGTATATGGTGGGGTGGTGGGTATATGGGTTGAGGTGGTGGGCATATGGGTTGATGTGGTGGGTATATGGGTTGAGGTTGTGGGTATATGGGTTGAGGTGGTGGGTATATGGGTTGAGGTTGTGGGTATATGGGTTGAGGTGGTGGGTATATGGGTTGAGGTTGTGGGTATATGGGTTGATGTGGTGGGTATATGGGTTGAGGTTGTGGGTATATGGGTTGAGGTGGTGGGTATATGGTGGGGTGGTGGGTATATGGGTTGAGGTGGTGGGCATATGGGTTGAGGTTGTGGGTATATGGGTTGAGGTGGTGGGTATATGGTGGGGTGGTGGGTATATGGGTTGAGGTGGTGGGCATATGGGTTGATGTGGTGGGTATATGGGTTGAGGTTGTGGGTATATGGGTTGAGGTTGTGGGTATATGGGTTGATGTGGTGGGTATATGGGTTGAGGTTGTGGGTATATGGGTTGAGGTGGTGGGTATATGGTGGGGTGGTGGGTATATGGGTTGAGGTGGTGGGCATATGGGTTGAGGTTGTGGGTATATGGGTTGAGGTGGTGGGTATATGGTGGGGTGGTGGGTATATGGGTTGAGGTGGTGGGCATATGGGTTGATGTGGTGGGTATATGGGTTGAGGTTGTGGGTATATGGGTTGAGGTTGTGGGTATATGGGTTGATGTGGTGGGTATATGGGTTGAGGTTGTGGGTATATGGGTTGAGGTGGTGGGTATATGGTGGGGTGGTGGGTATATGGGTTGAGGTGGTGGGCATATGGGTTGAGGTTGTGGGTATATGGGTTGAGGTGGTGGGTATATGGTGGGGTGGTGGGTATATGGGTTGAGGTGGTGGGCATATGGGTTGATGTGGTGGGTATATGGGTTGAGGTGGTGGGCATATGGGTTGAGGTTGTGGGTATATGGGTTGAGGTGGTGGGCATATGGGTTGATGTGGTGGGTATATGGGTTGAGGTGGTGGGCATATGGGTTGAGGTTGTGGGTATATGGGTTGAGGTGGTGGGTATATGGTGGGGTGGTGGGTATATGGGTTGAGGTGGTGGGCATATGGGTTGATGTGGTGGGTATATGGGTTGAGGTGGTGGGTATATGGTGGGGTGGTGGGTATATGGGTTGAGGTGGTGGGCATATGGGTTGATGTGGTGGGTATATGGGTTGAGGTGGTGGGCATATGGGTTGAGGTTGTGGGTATATGGGTTGAGGTGGTGGGTATATGGTGGGGTGGTGGGTATATGGGTTGAGGTGGTGGGCATATGGGTTGATGTGGTGGGCATATGGGTTGAGGTGGTGGGCATATGGGTTGATGTGGTGGGTATATGGGTTGAGGTGGTGGGCATATGGGTTGAGGTATTATTTTTATTGGTACGTAACTGTTATGAAAGTTGTATTGTCAATTTTGTACCTGACACTGCAACAACATTTCCCCATGGGGACAATAAAGTCAGTAAGTAAGTAAGATGGTGGGGTGCTTAAGTCCTTTGCCAACGTCAAACCACCAACTGAATAACAACCTACATTACCAGTTCCCATCAGAATGGGAACTGGTCTGGTTTGTAACCTTTTTAATTTTTAGAGAATAATCTTTCAGCGAACAAGACCTTGTCTTGGCTACCTGAAAATAAGCAAGTCTGACTTCGTAGGTCTTCAACAGGTATTAGCGTATCACTTACTGGCATATCGAGGTCCACTTTACCAGGAAATCTAAATCAACGATTATAGACGTGGAAACCACACCATAACGGTCATGAACTACCTGGATTCAATAGGATCTGATTACAGGCTAGGAATTAGGGACCCATTACTGCACTACCCACCATACAATACAATGTGTAAACTATCGGCTATAAACGTATCACAAACACGTGTAGAAACCATATGAAATTATCATGAGGCAACCATACTGTGGATAGCAGTACAGGAGACATCGTGAGGTAACCATACTGTGGATAGCAGTACAGGAGACAACGTGAGGTAACAATACTGTGGATAGCAGTACAGGAGACATCATGAGGTAACCATACTGTGGATAGCAGTACAGGAGACATCATGAGGTAACCATACTGTGGATAGCAGTACAGGAGACATCATGAGGTAACCATACTGTGGATAGCAGTACAGGAGACATTGAGGTAACCATACTGTGGATAGCAGTACAGGAGACATCGTGAGGTAACCATACTGTGGATAGCAGTACAGGAGACAACGTGAGGTAACAATACTGTGGATAGCAGTACAGGAGACATCATGAGGTAACCATACTGTGGATAGCAGTACAGGAGACATCATGAGGTAACCATACTGTGGATAGCAGTACAGGAGACATCATGAGGTAACCATACTGTGGATAGCAGTACAGGAGACATCATGAGGTAACCATACTGTGTATAGCAGTACAGGAGACAACGTGAGGTAACCATACTGTGGATAGCAGTACAGGAGACAACGTGAGGTAACCATACTGTGGATAGCAGTGCAGGAGACATCATGAGGTAACCATACTGTGGATAGCAGTACAGGAGAACACGTGAGGTAACCATACCGTGGATAGCAGTACAGGAGACATCATGAGGTAACCATACTGTGGATAGCAGTACAGGAGACATCATGAGGTAACCATACTGTGGATAGCAGTACAGGAGACATCCTGAGGTAACCATACCGTGGATAGCAGTACAGGAGACATCATGAGGTAACCATACCGTGGATAGCAGTACAGGAGACATCATGAGGTAACCATACTGTGGATAGCAGTACAGGAGACATCATGAGGTAACCATACTGTGGATTAGCAGTACAGGAGACATCATGAGGTAACCATACTGTGGATAGCAGTACAGGAGACAACGTGAGGTAACTATACCGTGGATAGCAGTACAGGAGACATCATGAGGTAACCATACTGTGGATAGCAGTACAGGAGACATCATGAGGTAACCATACTGTGGATAGCAGTACAGGAGACAACGTGAGGTAACCATACTGTGGATAGCAGTACAGGAGACATCATGAGGTACCCATACTGTGGATAGCAGTACAGGAGACATCATGAGGTAACCATACTGTGGATAGCAGTACAGGAGACAACGTGAGGTAACCATACCGTGGATAGCAGTACAGGAGACATCATGAGGTAACCATACCGTGGATAGCAGTACAGGAGACATCATGAGGTAACCATACTGTGGATAGCAGTACAGGAGACATCATGAGGTAACCATACTGTGGATAGCAGTACAGGACACATTATGAGGCAACCATACCGTGGATAGCAGTACAGGAGACAACGTGAGGTAACCATACTGTGGATAGCAGTGCAGGAGACATCATGAGGTAACCATACTGTGGATAGCAGTACAGGAGACAACGTGAGGTAACCATACTGTGGATAGCAGTGCAGGAGACATCATGAGGTAACCATACTGTGGATAGCAGTACAGGAGACAACGTGAGGTAACCATACTGTGGATAGCAGTACAGGAGACATCATGAGGGAACCATACTGTGGATAGCAGTACAGGAGACATCATGAGGTAACCATACCGTGGATAGCAGTACAGGAGACATCATGAGGTAACCATACTGTGGATAGCAGTACAGGAGACATCATGAGGTAACCATACTGTGGATAGCAGTACAGGAGACAACGTGAGGTAACCATACTGTGGATAGCAGTACAGGAGACATCATGAGGGAACCATACTGTGGATAGCAGTACAGGAGACATCATGAGGTAACCATACCGTGGATAGCAGTACAGGAGACATCATGAGGTAACCATACTGTGGATAGCAGTACAGGAGACATCATGAGGTAACCATACTGTGGATAGCAGTACAGGAGACATCATGAGGTAACCATACTGTGGATAGCAGTACAGGAGACAACGTGAGGTAACCATATTGTGGATAGCAGTACAGGAGACAACGTGAGGTAACCATACCGTGGATAGCAGTACAGGAGACATCATGAGGTAACCATACTGTGGATAGCAGTACAGGAGACAACGTGAGGTAACCATACTGTGGATAGCAGTACAGGAGACATCATGAGGTAACCATACTGTGGATAGCAGTACAGGAGACATCATGAGGTAACCATACCGTGGATAGCAGTACAGGACACATCATGAGGTAACCATACCGTGGATAGCAGTACAGGACACATCATGAGGCAACCATACCGTGGATAGCAGTACAGGAGACAACGTGAGGTAACCATACTGTGGATAGCAGTACAGGAGACATCATGAGGGAACCATACTGTGGATAGCAGTACAGGAGACATCATGAGGCAACCATACTGTGGATAGCAGTACAGGAGACATCATGAGGCAACCATACTGTGGATAGCAGTACAGGAGACAACTTGAGGTAACCATACTGTGGATAGCAGTACAGGAGACAACGTGAGGTAACCATACTGTGGATAGCAGTGCAGGAGACATCATGAGGTAACAATACTGTGGATAGCAGTACAGGAGACATCATGAGGTAACCATACTGTGGATAGCAGTACAGGAGACATCATGAGGTAACCATACTGTGGATAGTAGTACAGGAGATATCATGAGGTAACCATACTGTGGATAGCGGTACAGGAGACATCATGAGGTAACCATACTGTGGATAGCAGTACAGGAGACATCATGAGGTAACCATACCGTGGATAGCAGTACAGGAGACATCATGAGGTAACCATACCGTGGATAGCAGTACAGGAGACATCATGAGGTAACCATACCGTGGATAGCAGTACAGGAGACATGATGAGGTAACCATACTGTGGATAGCAGTACAGGAGACATCATGAGGTAACCATACTGTGGATAGAGGTGCAGGAGACATCATGAGGTAACCATACCGTGGATAGCAGTACAGGAGACATCATGAGGTAACCATACTGTGGATAGCAGTACAGGAGACATCATGAGGTAACCATACCGTGGATAGCAGTACAGGAGACATCATGAGGTAACCATACCGTGGATAGCAGTACAGTTGAGGAGACCTGTAACCCCATGAGCATTGGTGACCAGTACTTTAGTAAAAACACTTAAAAGTACTATTTAAGTAGTTTTTTTGGGGGTATCTGTACTTTACTTTACTATTAATATGTTTGCCAACTTTTACATCACTACATTCCTTAAGAAAACTATGTATATATATATATATATTTATAAAATTTATAAAATGGTCCAATTCACACACTTATCAAGAGAACATTCCTGGTTATCCCTACAGCCTCTGATCTGGCGGACTCACGAAACAGAGAACATCCCTGGTCCTCCCTACTGCCTTTGATCTGATGGACTCACTAAACAGAGAACATCCCTGGTCATCCCTGCTGCCTCTGATCTGTTGGACTCACTAAACAGAGAACATCCCTGGTCATCCCTACTGCCTCTGATCTGTTGGACTCACTAAACAGAGAACATCCCTGTTCCTCCCTACAGCCTCTGATCTGGAGGACTCACTAAACAGAGAACATCCCTGGTCATCCCTACTGCCTCTGATCTGGAGAACTCACTAAACAGAGAACATCCCTGGTCATCCCTACAGCCTCTGATCTGGCGGACTCACTAAACAGAGAACATCCCTGGTCATCCCTACTGCCTCTGATCTGGCGGACTCACTAAACAGAGAACATCCCTGGTCATCCCTACAGCCTCTGATCTGGCAGACTCACTAAACAGAGAACATCCCTGGTCCTCCCTACAGCCTCTGATCTGGCGGACTCACTAAACAGAGAACATCCCTGGTCATCCCTACTGCCTCTGATCTGGAGGACTCACTAAACAGAGAACATCCCTGGTCATCCCTACTGCCTCTGATCTGGAGGACTCACTAAACAGAGAACATCCCTGGTCATCCCTACTGCCTCTGATCTGTTGGACTCACTAAACAGAGAACATCCCTGGTCATCCCTACTGCCTCTGATCTGTTGGACTCACTAAACAGAGAACATCCCTGGTCATCCCTACTGCCTCTGATCTGGAGGACTCACTAAACAGAGAACATCCCTGGTCATCCCTACTGCCTCTGATCTGGAGGACTCACTAAACAGAGAACATCCCTGGTCATCCCTACTGCCTCTGATCTGTTGGACTCACTAAACAGAGAACATCCCTGGTCATCCCTACTGCCTCTGATCTGTTGGACTCACTAAACAGAGAACATCCCTGGTCATCCCTACTGCCTCTGATCTGGAGGACTCACTAAACAGAGAACATCCCTGGTCATCCCTACTGCCTCTGATCTGGAGAACTCACTAAACAGAGAACATCCCTGGTCATCCCTACAGCCTCTGATCTGTTGGACTCACTAAACAGAGAACATCCCTGTTCCTCCCTACAGCCTCTGATCTGGAGGACTCACTAAACAGAGAACATCCCTGGTCATCCCTACTGCCTCTGATCTGGAGAACTCACTAAACAGAGAACATCCCTGGTCATCCCTACTGCCTCTGATCTGGAGGACTCACTAAACAGAGAACATCCCTGGTCATCCCTACTGCCTCTGATCTGTTGGACTCACTAAACAGAGAACATCCCTGGTCATCCCTACTGCCTCTGATCTGTTGGACTCACTAAACAGAGAACATCCCTGGTCATCCCTACTGCCTCTGATCTGGAGGACTCACTAAACAGAGAACATCCCTGGTCATCCCTACTGCCTCTGATCTGGAGAACTCACTAAACAGAGAACATCCCTGGTCATCCCTACAGCCTCTGATCTGGCGGACTCACTAAACAGAGAACATCCCCGGTCATCCCTACTGCCTCTGATCTGGAGGACTCACTAAACAGAGAACATCCCTGGTCATCCCTTCTGCCTCTGATCTGTTGGACTCACTAAACAGAGAACATCCCTGGTCATCCCTACTGCCTCTGATCTGTTGGACTCACTAAACAGAGAACATCCCTGGTCATCCCTACTGCCTCTGGTCTGGAGGACTCACTAAACAGAGAACATCCCTGGTTATCCCTACTGCCTCTGATCTGGAGGACTCACTAAACAGAGAACATCCCTGGTCATCCCTACAGCGTCTGATCTGGCGGACTCACTAAACAGAGAACATCCCTGGTCATCCCTACTGCCTCTGATCTGGTGGACTCACTAAACAGAGAACGTCCCTGGTCATCCCTACTGCCTCTGATCTGGAGGACTCACTAAACAGAGAACATCCCTGGTCATCCCTACTGCCTCTGATCTGGAGGACTCACTAAACAGAGAACATCCCTGGTCATCCCTACTGCCTCTGTTCTGGAGGACTCACTAAACAGAGAAGATCCCTGGTCATCCCTACAGCCTCTGATCTGGCGGACTCACTAAACAGAGAACATCCCTGGTCATCCCTACTGCCTCTGATCTGGAGAACTCACTAAACAGAGAACATCCCTGGTCATACCTACTGCCTCTGATCTGTTGGACTCACTAAACAGAGAACATCCCTGGCCCTCCCTACTGCCTCTGATCTGGAGAACTCATTAAACGGAGAACATCCCTGGTCATCCCTACTGCCTCTGATCTGGAGCACTCACTAAACAGAGGACATCCCTGGTCATCCCTACTGCCTCTGGTCTGGAGCACTCACTAAACAGAGAACATCCCTGGTCATCCCTACTGCCTCTGATCTGGAGCACTCACTAAACAGAGGACATCCCTGGTCATCCCTACTGCCTCTGGTCTGGAGCACTCACTAAACAGAGAACATCCCTGGTCATCCCTACTGCCTCTGATCTGGCTGACTCACTAAACAGAGAACATCCCTGGTCATCCCTACTGCCTCTGATCTGGAGGACTCACTAAACAGAGAACATCCCTGGTCATCCCTACTGCCTCTGATCTGTTGGACTCACTAAACAGAGAACATCCCTGGTCATCCCTACTGCCTCTGATCTGGAGGACTCACTAAACAGAGAACATCCCTGGTCATCCCTACTGCCTCTGATCTGTTGGACTCACTAAACAGAGAACATCCCTGGTCATCCCTACTGCCTCTGATCTGGAGGACTCACTAAACAGAGAACATCCCTGGTCATTCCTACTGCCTCTGATCTGGAGAACTCACTAAACAGAGAACATCCCTGGTTATCCCTACAGCCTCTGATCTGGCGGACTCACTAAACAGAGAACATCCCTGGTCATCCCTACTGCCTCTGATCTGGAGGACTCACTAAACAGAGTACATCCCTGGTCATCCCTTCTGCCTCTGATCTGTTGGACTCACTAAACAGAGAACATCCCTGGTCATCCCTACTGCCACTGATCTGTTGGACTCACTAAACAGAGAACATCCCTGGTCATCCCTACTGCCTCTGGTCTGGAGGACTCACTAAACAGAGAACATCCCGGGTTATCCCTACTGCCTCTGATCTGGAGGACTCACTAAACAGAGAACATCCCTGGTCATCCCTACTGCCTCTGATCTGGTGGACTCACTAAACAGAGAACGTCCCTGGTCATCCCTACTGCCTCTGATCTGGAGGACTCACTAAACAGAGAACATCCCTGGTCATCCCTACTGCCTCTGATCTGGAGGACTCACTAAACAGAGAACATCCCTGGTCATCCCTACTGCCTCTGTTCTGGAGGACTCACTAAACAGAGAACATCCCTGGTCATCCCTACTGCCTCTGATCTGGCGGACTCACTAAACAGAGAACATCCCTGGTCATGCCTACTGCCTCTGATCTGTTGGACTCACTAAACAGAGAACATCCCTGGTCATCCCTGCTGCCTCTGATCTGGAGGACTCACTAAACAGCGAACATCCCTGGTCATCCCTACTGCCTCTGATCTGGAGAACTCACTAAACAGAGAACATCCCTGGTCATCCCTACAGCCTCTGATCTGGCGAACTCACTAAACAGAGAACATCCCTGGTCATCCCTACTGCCTCTGATCTGGAGGACTCACTAAACAGAGAACATCCCTGGTCATCCCTTCTGCCTCTGATCTGTTGGACTCACTAAACAGAGAACATCCCTGGTCATCCCTACTGCCTCTGATCTGTTGGACTCACTAAACAGAGAACATCCCTGGTCATCCCTACTGCCTCTGGTCTGGAGGACTCACTAAAGAGAGAACATCCCTGGTTATCCCTACTGCCTCTGATCTGGAGGACTCACTAAACAGAGAACATCCCTGGTCATCCCTACTGCCTCTGATCTGGAGGACTCACTAAACAGAGAACATCCCTGGTCATCCCTACTGCCTCTGATCTGGAGGACTCACTAAACAGAGAACATCCCTGGTCATCCCTACTGCCTCTGATCTGGAGGACTCACTAAACAGAGAACATCCCTGGTTATCCCTACAGCCTCTGATCTGGCGGACTCACTAAACAGAGAACATCCCTGGTCATCCCTACTGCCTCTGATCTGTTGGACTCACTAAACAGAGAACATCCCTGGTCATCCCTACTGCCTCTGGTCTGGAGGACTCACTAAAGAGAGAACATCCCTGGTTATCCCTACTGCCTCTGATCTGGAGGACTCACTAAACAGAGAACATCCCTGGTCATCCCTACTGCCTCTGATCTGGAGGACTCACTAAACAGAGAACATCCCTGGTCATCCCTACTGCCTCTGATCTGGAGGACTCACTAAACAGAGAACATCCCTGGTCATCCCTACTGCCTCTGATCTGGAGGACTCACTAAACAGAGAACATCCCTGGTCATCCCTACTGCCTCTGATCTGGAGGACTCACTAAACAGAGAACATCCCTGGTTATCCCTACAGCCTCTGATCTGGCGGACTCACTAAACAGAGAACATCCCTGGTCATCCCTACTGCCTCTGATCTGTTGGACTCACTAAACAGAGAACATCCCTGGTCATCCCTACTGCCTCTGATCTGGAGGACTCACTAAACAGAGAACATCCCTGGTCATCCCTACTGCCTCTGATCTGGAGGACTCACTAAACAGAGAACATCCCTGGTCATCCCTACTGCCTCTGATCTGGAGGACTCACTAAACAGAGAACATCCCTGGTTATCCCTACAGCCTCTGATCTGGCGGACTCACTAAACAGAGTACATCCCTGGTCATCCCTTCTGCCTCTGATCTGTTGGACTCACTAAACAGAGAACATCCCTGGTCATCCCTACTGCCTCTGATCTGTTGGACTCACTAAACAGAGAACATCCCTGGTCATCCCTACTGCCTCTGGTCTGGAGGACTCACTAAACAGAGAACATCCCGGGTTATCCCTACTGCCTCTGATCTGGAGGACTCACTAAACAGAGAACATCCCTGGTCATCCCTACTGCCTCTGATCTGGTGGACTCACTAAACAGAGAACGTCCCTGGTCATCCCTACTGCCTCTGATCTGGCGGACTCACTAAACAGAGAACATCCCTGGTCATGCCTACTGCCTCTGATCTGTTGGACTCACTAAACAGAGAACATCCCTGGTCATCCCTGCTGCCTCTGATCTGGAGGACTCACTAAACAGAGAACATCCCTGGTCATCCCTACTGCCTCTGATCTGGAGAACTCACTAAACAGAGAACATCCCTGGTCATCCCTACAGCCTCTGATCTGGCGAACTCACTAAACAGAGAACATCCCTGGTCATCCCTACTGCCTCTGATCTGGAGGACCCACTAAACAGAGAACATCCCTGGTCATCCCTTCTGCCTCTGATCTGTTGGACTCACTAAACAGAGAACATCCCTGGTCATCCCTACTGCCTCTGATCTGTTGGACTCACTAAACAGAGAACATCCCTGGTCATCCCTACTGCCTCTGGTCTGGAGGACTCACTAAAGAGAGAACATCCCTGGTTATCCCTACTGCCTCTGATCTGGAGGACTCACTAAACAGAGAACATCCCTGGTCATCCCTACTGCCTCTGATCTGGTGGACTCACTAAACAGAGAACGTCCCTGGTCATCCCTACTGCCTCTGATCTGGAGGACTCACTAAACAGAGAACATCCCTGGTCATCCCTACTGCCTCTGATCTGGCGGACTCACTAAACAGAGAACATCCCTGGTCATGCCTACTGCCTCTGATCTGTTGGACTCACTAAACAGAGAACATCCCTGGTCATCCCTGCTGCCTCTGATCTGGAGGACTCACTAAACAGCGAACATCCCTGGTCATCCCTACTGCCTCTGATCTGGAGAACTCACTAAACAGAGAACATCCCTGGTCATCCCTACAGCCTCTGATCTGGCGAACTCACTAAACAGAGAACATCCCTGGTCATCCCTACTGCCTCTGATCTGGAGGACTCACTAAACAGAGAACATCCCTGGTCATCCCTTCTGCCTCTGATCTGTTGGACTCACTAAACAGAGAACATCCCTGGTCATCCCTACTGCCTCTGATCTGTTGGACTCACTAAACAGAGAACATCCCTGGTCATCCCTACTGTCTCTGGTCTGGAGGACTCACTAAAGAGAGAACATCCCTGGTTATCCCTACTGCCTCTGATCTGGAGGACTCACTAAACAGAGAACATCCCTGGTCATCCCTACTGCCTCTGATCTGGAGGACTCACTAAACAGAGAACATCCCTGGTCATCCCTACTGCCTCTGATCTGGAGGACTCACTAAACAGAGAACATCCCTGGTCATCCCTACTGCCTCTGATCTGGAGGACTCACTAAACAGAGAACATCCCTGGTTATCCCTACAGCCTCTGATCTGGCGGACTCACTAAACAGAGAACATCCCTGGTCATCCCTACTGCCTCTGATCTGTTGGACTCACTAAACAGAGAACATCCCTGGTCATCCCTACTGCCTCTGGTCTGGAGGACTCACTAAAGAGAGAACATCCCTGGTTATCCCTACTGCCTCTGATCTGGAGGACTCACTAAACAGAGAACATCCCTGGTCATCCCTACTGCCTCTGATCTGGAGGACTCACTAAACAGAGAACATCCCTGGTCATCCCTACTGCCTCTGATCTGGAGGACTCACTAAACAGAGAACATCCCTGGTCATCCCTACTGCCTCTGATCTGGAGGACTCACTAAACAGAGAACATCCCTGGTCATCCCTACTGCCTCTGATCTGGAGGACTCACTAAACAGAGAACATCCCTGGTTATCCCTACAGCCTCTGATCTGGCGGACTCACTAAACAGAGAACATCCCTGGTCATCCCTACTGCCTCTGATCTGTTGGACTCACTAAACAGAGAACATCCCTGGTCATCCCTACTGCCTCTGATCTGGAGGACTCACTAAACAGAGAACATCCCTGGTCATCCCTACTGCCTCTGATCTGGAGGACTCACTAAACAGAGAACATCCCTGGTCATCCCTACTGCCTCTGATCTGGAGGACTCACTAAACAGAGAACATCCCTGGTTATCCCTACAGCCTCTGATCTGGCGGACTCACTAAACAGAGTACATCCCTGGTCATCCCTTCTGCCTCTGATCTGTTGGACTCACTAAACAGAGAACATCCCTGGTCATCCCTACTGCCTCTGATCTGTTGGACTCACTAAACAGAGAACATCCCTGGTCATCCCTACTGCCTCTGGTCTGGAGGACTCACTAAACAGAGAACATCCCGGGTTATCCCTACTGCCTCTGATCTGGAGGACTCACTAAACAGAGAACATCCCTGGTCATCCCTACTGCCTCTGATCTGGTGGACTCACTAAACAGAGAACGTCCCTGGTCATCCCTACTGCCTCTGATCTGGCGGACTCACTAAACAGAGAACATCCCTGGTCATGCCTACTGCCTCTGATCTGTTGGACTCACTAAACAGAGAACATCCCTGGTCATCCCTGCTGCCTCTGATCTGGAGGACTCACTAAACAGAGAACATCCCTGGTCATCCCTACTGCCTCTGATCTGGAGAACTCACTAAACAGAGAACATCCCTGGTCATCCCTACAGCCTCTGATCTGGCGAACTCACTAAACAGAGAACATCCCTGGTCATCCCTACTGCCTCTGATCTGGAGGACCCACTAAACAGAGAACATCCCTGGTCATCCCTTCTGCCTCTGATCTGTTGGACTCACTAAACAGAGAACATCCCTGGTCATCCCTACTGCCTCTGATCTGTTGGACTCACTAAACAGAGAACATCCCTGGTCATCCCTACTGCCTCTGGTCTGGAGGACTCACTAAAGAGAGAACATCCCTGGTTATCCCTACTGCCTCTGATCTGGAGGACTCACTAAACAGAGAACATCCCTGGTCATCCCTACTGCCTCTGATCTGGTGGACTCACTAAACAGAGAACGTCCCTGGTCATCCCTACTGCCTCTGATCTGGAGGACTCACTAAACAGAGAACATCCCTGGTCATCCCTACTGCCTCTGATCTGGAGGACTCACTAAACAGAGAACATCCCTGGTCATCCCTACTGCCTCTGATCTGGAGGACTCACTAAACAGAGAACATCCCTGGTCATCCCTACTGCCTCTGTTCTGGAGGACTCACTAAACAGAGAACATCCCTGGTCATCCCTTCTGCCTCTGATCTGTTGGACTCACTAAACAGAGAACATCCCTGGTCATCCCTACTGCCTCTGATCTGTTGGACTCACTAAACAGAGAACATCCCTGGTCATCCCTACTGCCTCTGGTCTGGAGGACTCACTAAAGAGAGAACATCCCTGGTTATCCCTACTGCCTCTGATCTGGAGGACTCACTAAACAGAGAACATCCCTGGTCATCCCTACTGCCTCTGATCTGGTGGACTCACTAAACAGAGAACGTCCCTGGTCATCCCTACTGCCTCTGATCTGGAGGACTCACTAAACAGAGAACATCCCTGGTCATCCCTACTGCCTCTGATCTGGAGGACTCACTAAACAGAGAACATCCCTGGTCATCCCTACTGCCTCTGATCTGGAGGACTCACTAAACAGAGAACATCCCTGGTCATCCCTACTGCCTCTGTTCTGGAGGACTCACTAAACAGAGAACATCCCTGGTCATCCCTACAGCCTCTGATCTGGCGGACTCACTAAACAGAGAACATCCCTGGTCATCCCTACTGCCTCTGATCTGGAGGACTCACTAAACAGAGAACATCCCTGGTCATCCCTACTGCCTCTGATCTGGAGGACTCACTAAACAGAGAACATCCCTGGTCATCCCTACTGCCTCTGATCTGGAGGACTCACTAAACAGAGAACATCCCTGGTCATCCCTACTGCCTCTGATCTGGAGGACTCACTAAACAGAGAACATCCCTGGTCATCCCTACTGCCTCTGTTCTGGAGGACTCACTAAACAGAGAACATCCCTGGTCATCCCTACTGCCTCTGATCTGGAGGACTCACTAAACAGAGAACATCCCTGGTCATCCCTACTGCCTCTGATCTGGAGGACTCACTAAACAGAGAACATCCCTGGTCATCCCTACTGCCTCTGTTCTGGAGGACTCACTAAACAGAGAACATCCCTGGTCATCCCTACAGCCTCTGATCTGGCGGACTCACTAAACAGAGAACATCCCTGGTCATCCCTACTGCCTCTGATCTGGAGAACTCACTAAACAGAGAACATCCCTGGTCATCCCTACTGCCTCTGATCTGTTGGACTCACTAAACAGAGAACATCCCTGGCCCTCCCTACTGCCTCTGATCTGGAGAACTCATTAAACAGAGAACATCCCTGGTCATCCCTACAGCCTCTGATCTGGCGGACTCACTAAACAGAGAACATCCCTGGTCATCCCTACTGCCTCTGATCTGGCGGACTCACTAAACAGAGAACATCCCTGGTCATCCCTACAGCCTCTGATCTGGCAGACTCACTAAACAGAGGACATCCCTGGTCCTCCCTACTGCCTCTGATCTGGCGGACTCACTAAACGGAGAACATCCCTGGTCATCCCTACAGCCTCTGATCTGGCGGACTCACTAAACAGAGAACATCCCTGGTCATCCCTACTGCCTCTGATCTGGAGGACTCACTAAACAGAGAACATCCCTGGTCATCCCTTCTGCCTCTGATCTGTTGGACTCACTAAACAGAGAACATCCCTGGTCATCCCTACTGCCTCTGATCTGGAGGACTCACTAAACAGAGAACATCCCTGGTCATCCCTTCTGCCTCTGATCTGTTGGACTCACTAAACAGAGAACATCCCTGGTCATCCCTACTGCCTCTGATCTGGAGTACTCACTAAACACAAAGGCTTAGTTTGTAAATGATGTGCTCCTGGCTATCCGGCAATGAAAAGACAGAAAGAAAAGGATGCCGTCTGATTTGCTTAATATGAGGAATTTGAAATGGTTTATACTTAAGTACATTTTAGAAATTCTATTTACTTTTGATATTTAAGTATATTTAAAACCAAATACTTTTAGACTTTTACTCAAGTAGTATTTTACTGGATGACCTTCAGTTTTACTAGAGTTATTTTCTATTAAAAGGTATCTTTACTTTTTCTCAAGTATGACAATTGAGTACTTTTTCCACCGTTGCTCATGAGGTAACCATACCGTGGGTCCATCTGGAAACATTAGTGGAGGATTACAGTGGAGGACCTGTGAGACATATTTGTCTATTGACACGGATTAGCATCTAAACCCACACCTGTAATCCTGAATGTCATTCCAAAGGATGAAATCATGGGAACGGCAATCTGCATTTTTGTTTTCGGGAGAAACATCAAATCAAATCCAACTTTATTTTTTTTAGAGCACATATCTTACAGAGGATTCATTTCAAAGTTCTTAATAAATCAAAATGAGATGAGAAAAATAAAAATTATAAAAAATAAAAACACAATGTTTTTCAAAATGAGACAAAAGAGTAAAACAACAGGGGTCACGAGAGACTAATGTATAAAAACCCACTATAATAATAAGATCAAATCAGAAACCATGTCTCTTTAAAGGTGTTTTTCCATAGGAACACTACTAAACCCACAACCCAAGTACATTGACTGGTTTTGGGTCAGGCCTCAGAGGTTAACATACTTAAATGCTAGTGGAGATACACCATTAGCACAGAGATCCCGTTCTCCATTGTCGTTCCTGTCAGCTGCAGCCTCATCCTCAGATTAGAGTCCCGTTCTCTATTGCCGTCCCTGTCAGCCTCATCCTCAGGTTGGAGTCCCGTTCCCCATTGCCGTCCCTGTCAGCTGCAGCCTCATCCTCAGATTGGAGTCCCGTTCTCCATTGCTGTCCCTGTCAGCCTCATCCTAAGATTGGAGTCCCGTTCCCCATTGCCGTCCCTGTCAGCCTCATCCTCAGATTGGAGTCCCGTTCTCCATTGCCGTCCCTGTCAGCCTCATCCTCAGGTTGGAGTCCCGTTCTCCATTGCCGTCCCTGTCAGTTGCAGCCTCATCCTCAGGTTGGAGTCCCTTTCCCCATTGTCGTCCCTGTCAGCTGCAGCCTCATCCTCAGGTTGGAGTCCCGTTCTCCGACATGGTAATGAAATGTTGCTGCAGCCTCATCCTCAGGTTGGAGTCCCGTTCCCCATTGCCGTCCCTGTCAGCTGCAGCCTCATCGTCAGGTTGGAGTCCCGTTCTCCATTGTCGTCCCTGTCAGTTGCAGCCTCATCCTCAGGTTGGAGTCCCTTTCCCCATTGTCGTCCCTGTCAGCTGCAGCCTCATCCTCAGGTTGGAGTCCCGTTCTCCGACATGGTAATGAAATGTTGCTGCAGCCTCATCCTCAGGTTGGAGTCCCGTTCCCCATTGCCGTCCCTGTCAGCTGCAGCCTCATCGTCAGGTTGGAGTCCCGTTCTCCGACGTGGTAATGAAATGTTGCTGCAGCCTCATCCTCAGGTTGGAGTCCCGTTCTCCATTGTCGTCCCTGTCAGCTGCAGCCTCATCCTCAGGTTGGAGTCCCGTTCTCCATTGTCGTCCCTGTCAGCTGCAGCCTCATCCTCAGGTTGGAGACCCGTTCCCCATTGTCGTCCCTGTCAGCTGCAGCCTCATCCTCAGGTTGGAGTCCCGTTCTCCATTGCCGTCCCTGTCAGCTGCAGCCTCATCCTCAGGTTGGAGTCCCGTTCTCCATTGCCGTCCCGTTCTCCGACGTGGTAATGAAATGTTTTATAGAAAACAGGTGGATGTTAAATCATGGTCTAGACAGCTTGGATTCATCTGTGTTTGATTGTGTGAGGATGAAACAGGCTATAGGCTGCATGTTGAGATGTTGAAAACGTTCAGCACATCTCGGACGTAGTACCATTTGTGGCAATATATATATATATATATATATATATATATATATATATATATATATATATATTATTCTACAAAAATTGAGGAATACTTATGTAATGAAGATATTTGATATATCCTTTATTTATCCAGGTGAGTCCCATTGAGATAGGAGTCTCTTCTTTTTTCACTGTTGTACGTACACTGTTGTACGCTGATTGTGTATGGGTCTATAGGCTGCGTTTAAACAGGCAGGCCAATTCTGATATTTTTCCCACTAATCACATAAGATCTTATCACATCAGATATTTTTCAGAGCTGATCTGATCGGTCAAAACACCAATTAGTGCAAAAAAAGATCCGTATTGTGGTGTAAACCCCTTACCTGGCTACCCAAACTCAACACTCCGGCCAAACGCCACGCCCACAAACACTCCCCAACAATTTATAGAACACAAACACATTCTAACAGTTCTGATTGGTCCCTGAAACCGATGGGTTTGGACCAGAGATGCCAGTTGGCAGATGCTTTTAGCCAAAGCGACTTACAGCCATGCACACATACACGTTATGTGTGCGTGGTGCTGAGAATCAAACCCACTATCTCGGCGTTGCAAGCGCTATGCTCTACCAACTGAGCTACATACTTTGTTTTGTGCGACATCCCCTTCATTTTAACATCACCTTAAACTGACTTCGATGATGTCAGTCTCAGACTGAAGTCTGTAGCGAACATAGAGCAGCGGAAATAATTCAGTTTTTTCAGGGAAGTAGAGCCCCATCATGTCAAATGGTGCACTGAGTCGTCAGGCAAGTAAAGCCCCATCATGTCAAATGGTGCACTGAGTCGTCAGGCAAGTAATCCTCAACATGTCAAATGGTGCACTGAGTCATCAGGCAAGTAATCACCAACATGTCAAATGGTGCACTGAGTCGTCAGGCAAGTAAAGTCCCATCATGTCAAATGGTGCACTGAGTCGTCAGGCAAGTAAAGCCCCATCATGTCAAATGGTGCACTGAGTCATCAGGCAAGTAAAGACCCATCATGTCAAATGGTGCACTGAGTCGTCAGGCAAGTAAAGTCCCATCATGTCAAATGGTGCACTGAGTCGTCAGGCAAGTAAAGTCCCATCATGTCAAATGGTGCACTGAGTCGTCAGGCAAGTAAAGTCCCATCATGTCAAATGGTGCACTGAGTCGTCAGGCAAGTAAAGTCCCATCATGTCAAATGGTGCACTGAGTCGTCAGGCAAGTAAAGCCCCATCATGTCAAATGGTGCACTGAGTCGTCAGGCAAGTAATCCTCAACATGTCAAATCACCCTCTGAGTTTTTACCAAAGTGGGAATTGAACTGACAGGACTGAAGCTACTGATATCAGTCCCCCCAAAATATATCATATTAAAAGCTGCTGTTGTTTAATAGCATTTTAAACATACAGAAACTGGTGTTACAACTAAGAGATCGTATACTGTATCTACAAGGCTTGGAGAACAAGACACTTTCCCACTCATAACATTTTCACCAGAACACAGGTTTGCTCAAAATGTGAATAAAACACTCATTAGCACATTTAAGGAGAAAGTCAAAAATGTACTGCTGCAACGTTAAACATGAAAATGGGCTACTTTGTTTGCAAACCTACACCTCTCTTTTTAACAGGACATTGTAGCCACCTGGTGTCCCGATTTCCAACACGATTTCCACCCCCCCCCCCTCCCCCGAAGATGACTTGAGCTGTGAGTAAGACACCTCCCACTGGGCAGCTTTTTTTTCACTGCTACTGGACGGAGGACAGAGAAGGAATCGACGCAGAGAGAACCACGTTGTAGATGACGCAGGAGGAATCCCCCCCCCACCCACCCACTATAACCTCACCTCACCTCATCCACAGCATCTCCTTCATAGCAGGGATGGGTCATACAGGGTGACAGACGGAGAGGTGTGGACAGTTCTATCAGAGACGGCGAGTGTGTGTGTGTGGTGTCTGTCTGCGTGAGTGAGTGAGCCAACTAAGCACAGTAACGTCTTAGTTGTGTGGTACCCACTGTTACGGTGAGTAAAGCCTATGGACACCAGTAATGCATTTTCAAAATATTCCAACAAGCCCACGATTATTATATACTGACATGGGTGACAGGGGAGGAAAACACTTCCTCAATGCAATGTCAGAAGAAACTGAGTCAGTGCATTCACATTAGTGAAAGGCAAAACACACGCATGGGTAAAAATGTAGGGCTCATGGGTAAACATGAGGGGCTCATGGGTAAAAATGTAGGGCTCATTGGGATATATGTAGGGTTCATAGGTAAAAATGTAGGGCTCATTGGGATATATGTAGGGCTCATTGGGATATATGTAGGGCTCATGGGTAAAAATGTAGGGCTCATGGGTAAAAATGTAGGGCTCATTGAGATATATGTAGGGCTCATGGGTAAAAATGTAGGGCTCATTGGGATATATGTAGGGCTCATTGGTAAAAATGTAGGGCTCATTGGGATATATGTAGGGCTCATTGGTAAAAATGTAGGGCTCATTGGGATATATGTGTAGGACTCATCTTTTGTCCTGGTGACCTAAAGATTATATGTTAGTTCAAATACAGGTCTTCAGGTCTGTGGCAAGGTAACCCAACACATGACGCCAGGGTTGCAAACTTCTTCTGCCACACAAAAGCAGACACACACACAGATTCCCTCACTCTCTCTCGATCTCTCTCTCTCTCTCTCTCTCTCTCTCTCTCTCTCTCTCTCTCTCTCTCTCTCTCTCTCTCTCTCTCTCTCTCTCTCTCTCTCACTCAATTCAATTCAAGGGGCTTTATTGGCATGGGAAACATGCTAACATTGCCAAAGCAAGTGAGGTAGATAATACACAAAAGTGAAATAAACAATACAAATGTACAGTAAACGTTACAGTCACAGAAGTTACAAAATAATAAAGACATTTCAAATATTATGTATATATACAGTGTTGTTACGATGGTTAAAGTACAAAAGGGAAAATAAATAAACATAAATATGGGTTGTGTCACGCCCTGACCATAGTTTGCTTTGTATGTTTCTATGTTTTGTTTGGTCAGGGTGTGATCTGAGTGGGCATTCTATGTTGGATGTCTAGTTTGTCTGTTTCTATGTTTTGTTTGGTCAGGGTGTGATCTGAGTGGGCATTCTATGTTGGATGTCTAGTTTGTATGTTTCTATGTTTTGTTTGGTCAGGGTGTGATCTGAGTGGGCATTCTATGTTGGATGTCTAGTTTTTCTGTTTCTGTGTTTGGCCTGATATGGTTCTCAATCAGAGGCAGGTGTTAGTCATTGTCTCTGACTGGGAACCATATTTAGGTAGCCTGTTTTGCCATTGTGGGTGATTGTCTATGTTAGTTACTTGTGTCAGCACACTTATTATACAGCGTCATGTTCATTTATTATTTTGTTCAGTGGTCTCTGTTTATTAAATTCACGATGAACACATACCACGCTGCATTTTGGTCCTCCGATCCTTCCTCTCTATCTCCAGACGACAACCGTGACAGGTTGTATTTACAATGGTGTGTGTTCTTCACTGGTTGACCTTTTCTTGTGGCAACAGATCACACATCTTGCTGCTGTGATGGCACACTGTGGTATTTAACACAGTAGATATGGGAGTTTATCAAAATTGGGTGTGTTTTTGAATTCTTTGTTGATCTGTGTAATCTGAGGGAAATTTGTGTCTCTAATATTGTCATGCATTTGGCAGAAAGTTAGCAAGTGCAGCTCAGTTTCCACCTCATTTTGTGGGCAGTGTGCACATAGCCTGCCTTCTCTTGAGAGCCAGGTCTGCCTACGGCAGCATTTCTCAATAGCAAGGCTATGCTCACTGAGTCTGTAAATAGTCAAAGCTTTCGTTAAGTTTGGGTCAGTCACAGTGGTCAGGTATTCTGCCGCTGTGTACTCTCTGTTTAGGGCCAAACAGCCCTGAGAGAGAGAGGGAGGGAGGCCAATATCCACTAATAATAACTTAAAAAAGAGCCATTAAGTTTTGGAAACATCTAAAATGCAGAGACCCCCTCTCATATCATTACCAAGCCCTGCAATGCCAAGAGCTGGTCCCGGGGCTGAGTTCACATACTTGTTCTACTAACACATGGAAACCTCAGGACCAGAACATCCAGTCAATCAGGATAAACCAAATTACAACACAGTCAAAACAAAACTACAGTATATTGCTTATTGGGAAGCACAAAGCAAAATGCAGTGCTTTCTGGCCCTAAATCGACACAGTGGCTAAATATTTGACCATGGTTACGGATCAAAACCTTAAAAACGTTGACAAATTACAGGCTCAGTGAGCACAGCCTTGCCATTGAGAAGGGTAGACACAGGAAAACCTGGCTCCCTGTAGAGGAAAGGCTGTGCAACCACTGCACAACAGCAGAACCTGAGACGGAGCTGCATTTCCTGACAAAATGTAAAAAATATCAAACAAATGGTGTCATTTTCCCAAATTTGAAACCCTTATTCAAGGTTTCAAAGACCTCTGGTGAGATTAGGCTACCCATCCTGTTGGGGGAGGACGCAGAGAGCTGTGGGTTGGCAGCGCACTACATTGCTGCCTGCCATAAGTTGAGGGACAGTGTCTGACAAACCAATCAACCTGCACATGTCCTCTACTGTATGCTTATTGTTGAATGTAGGGTTATTTTGACCCTTGGTTATTGTTGTTACTGTTGTCCCGTTGACAATTTTGATTCTCATTTTTTATTTATTTTGAAATTCTAAATATCCAAAATAAGCTTTGGCAATATGTACATTGTTACGTCATGCCAATAAAGTGAATTGAATTGAGAGAGAGAGAGGGGGGGGGGCGCACCACCGTCCCACAGACACATGGATGTGGTCTTTTACAGCTTACTTGGTAGCCAGTGCCAAATATAGTAATTCTCTCCCTGCATGCGTAATCTCTTTAACACACAGAGAAACAGGATGGCTGGATGAATCCTGCCTATTTAAGAATGTGAGTATGTGTGAGGGCCTACGGGGACAGTGAATGGGCGATATCCTGTCTAACTTGGCATCGCTGTTGTGATGAGACTACAGAGAGATTTTTTTTGATTCATGGCTTTTATTTCCAGACCCACTGGTTAAAAGTACAGAAACGTATAAACGCTTTTGTAAAGCGTTCTTAAAGTCTTTATAGGCACCGTGTCGATGCTTTAAAATACTGTATCAGCAAAGTGATAAGACATAAAGCAAGATATCAAAAGGTCTTCCTCTGGTGCTTTGCCAAATATGGCATAACCCTTTAAATAGCATGATATTTGGTTATGATTTTTTTTTTTGTAGAATCTGATTTTATAAAAGAGATTATGAAGTACTTAAATCAATAAACCTTAAGTTATTGTTCATTTAAGGATGGAATCTGCATTAGCGGAACAGGTGCCAATGTCCGTCCCCGACACCACTGTTCTTGTTTTTGTTTTGTGGATGAAACGGAGAAGAGCATTGTGGTAAAAAAATTGCAGTACATTCTGCTGTTCTAAGTGTGATGTCTAGTTTAAATCGGTCAGCTCCACTGATTGACTAATGTAGCTATCGTTAGCTAACATATTCTTCCACAATTCATGTGATTGGTAGCTAGCTAGCTAACTGATGATTTGCCAAAACACTTAGGTAGGTGAATACGTTGCTGTCTTTTAATACCCATATGCCTGTCAATATGCTAGTGTCACGGTTCAGTAACATGTTAGCTAGCACAACAGCTAAGGTAGCTAGCTTGCAACAATATGAGTTGATTTCACATCAGAGCAAAACCTACCCTACCCGTAGTGTTGGAAAAGGTTGTATTGGGAGGAGGATACATCGACACCCTGGAAATATGTTTGTGGTGACCTCACTCATAACACTTTGAGTGATAAATGACTTGCCACGTTAAATAAAGGTAAAATAGATTTAATAAATGAGTGTTTTGTATTCAAGATTGATAAAGTAAGTAAATGCATGTCTTATTCTCATTAATGTAGCCCATACATTTAATTATTTGTCACAATTCGATCTTTCAATGCTTTAAACTAATAGCTAGCTCATCTTCATCGTGAAATATGTGTGCAACAAAAAGATCAAGGCTTCTTGCATGCATGGCTTTTGAGAAAAAAATGTTGGGTTGTTTGGATGACCCAATTGATGGGTTGCAGGCATTCGGTCAATAGTTTGGTTGTTTTCTGTAAATACAGCGAGGTTGGGTTGTTGGTGCTGGGTTATTATTAAGGTTGGGCTATTTGACCCAGCCAAATAGTTTATGATGTCCCTCCACCAGCGCATGAAGTCCACTAGAATACTTGCAAGTATTCTAGTTCTAGTGTGACTGACGAGTGGAAAAAGGCTAATGTTATTTTGACAGATGAAGGATATTTTGGCTGACTGAAAACAGTAAGTAACAAACGTTATGAATTATGAATTTGATGGTCATTCAGGTTAAATACGTTGTGCGATCATAATTAGGTAGCTAGCTAACATTAGCTTGATCGATTACCTATCAACTAGACTCCGTAACATCATCCTTTTCAATAGAAAGTGCAAACATAAAGGCATAACATTAAATTCTTAACAGTCAGGTCATAACAATAGAAAAGCATTACATTTCTTTTTTACTTCAGTTGTCATCTTCCTTTTTTAATTTCAATTTAATTATTTAAGAACAAATATAGATTTTAATTAACCGAGGGCAAGTTAACAGTCCCTTGCTTACAGAGTAAGCCTGTCCGGTGGCTTGCACAGCCGACCCACCCGTGAGTAAGTATTGGCTCTGACAGGGGTAGGATTAGGGGCACGAGCTGGAGAGCTTGGTGGGGTAGAAGCCTCACCTTCGGTTGGCCCATGTCTCAATTCTGCACCCCTTACCCTTAGGCCTGGACTGTGATCCAGCTCATCTAGGTGAGTGTATGGCGTGTTCTGGTTTGTCTGCTCTGCTACGCGCAGATCCACCCGATTGCGACGATGGAGGGAGCCACCAACATCCACCAGGTAAGAACGTGGTGCAACTCTCTGCAGGCATGTGCCCAGCCTCCAAAGTCCTGTGTGGTCTCCCGGCAGTGGTTTCATCCTTATCGTTTCACCCACCTCCAGCTCTGGTAGGTCCCGAGCAGTCTGGTCGTAGAAGCACTTAGCGAGCTGCTTTCTGTGACACAGTTTGTCCGTGACGCCAACCATGACGCAGGGCTCAAGTAGCTTGTTAGCTACGGGGATGGTAGTCTTCAGACGTCTGGACAGAAGGCGTTGTGCTGGGCTGCTGTCCATGTTTTCAGTGGGTGTGTTCCTCCACTGTAAGATCGCTTTCCATGGGTCGTTGCTGTCGCGCAAGGCCCTGCTTAACAGGTTTTTTGCAATCTTGACAGCTGATTCTGCCTTGCCATTTGCTTTTGGGTGTCTTGGAGAGGAGGTCACGTGGTCAAACTCCCATTCTGAGGCGAAACGCTTGAACTGCGCAGTGAATTGTGGGCCATTGTCCGTGATTACCTTGTCAGGCTGACCTTGCCTTGCAAACTGCGCCTTGCAGCGCTTTATGACCGTCTCTGCAGACAAGTCAGGGAGCAGTTCAATTTCCCAAAAGTCAGAGTAGTGATCAACGATGAGAAGATAGTCCTTTTGTCTGTGGCTGAATAAGTCCATGCTGACGATTTGCCAGGCCCTTGTGGGCAGTTCGTGTGACATCATGGTTTCCTTTTGCTGTTCATGAGCGTACTCGTTGCATGTGGTACAGTTGCTGACAAAGTCTTTAATTTCTGCTTGCATGTTTGGCCAGTATAATGTTTCACGAGCCTGGCGGTAGCATGCATCACCTCCAACGTGACTGGAGTGTATGTGAATAAGCATCTCTGGACGTAGTGATTTGGGAATAATGACCTTCTGACCTCTGAACAAGATGCCATTTTGCACGCTGATCTCATCTCGAAAGGTCCAGTATTCTCTCACTGTGAAAGGTGTCTCCTCTTTCAGGTATGGCCAACCTGCGAGAGCCATGGACTTCAGTGACTGTAGGCGTTCGTCCTTGTCAGTGTGTTGCCTTATCTGGGCTAGGCGGTGATCTGTGACGTTTAAGTAGTCTGCCTGATTGATCTGTTGAACATCTTGTTGTTCCTGCTGTAGCGAACAGATGGCCTGCCGCTGATAGACAGTGCCTCTGCCTGTATATTGTGTTGCCCTGCTCAGTGTGTCGCTGATGTACATCTCTGGTCCTGGCTTGTAAATGACCTTCAGGCTGTAGTTTTGCAGAGTCAGGAGCATGCTTTGAAGCCTCTTGGGCGCATTGAGGAGAGGTTTACTGAATATGGCAATGAGTGGTTTGTGGTCAGTTTCAACGATGACCAGGTCTCGCCCATATAAGTAGTGATTGAATCGCTGGCAGGAGAAAACTATGCTGAGGCACTCTTTCTCAATTTGTGCAT
Source organism: Oncorhynchus nerka (assembly GCF_034236695.1). Lineage (NCBI taxonomy): Eukaryota > Metazoa > Chordata > Actinopteri > Salmoniformes > Salmonidae > Oncorhynchus > Oncorhynchus nerka. The sequence goes on from NC_088415.1 coordinate 90,267,099, forward strand.
AGTTTTGTTCGGTGGGGGTGAGCGCTCTCGAGGCAAACGCAACGGGCTGGCCTTCCTGCATAAGGCAGCATCCAAGTCCCCTTTGGCTGGAGTCGCTCTGGATTGTGACAGGCTTCATGACGTCGTAGTAGCGCAACACTGGCATGGATGAAGCCAGAGATTTCATCTTCTGCACTGCGGCCTCGTGCTTGGGTAGCCAGTGCCATGGTGTGTCTTTGTCCAGCAACCGGCGCAGAGGCTCACAGACTGCTGATAGGTGTGGCATGAACTTTGCAAGATAGTTTGCAAAGCCGATGAGACGCTGTACTCCTTTTGCATCAGACGGGTTTGGCATGTCGAGGATCGCTCTGACCTTGTCTGGGTCTGGCTTCAGGCCTTTTGCCGAGAGAATGTGGCCATGGAAGTGGACGTCTTTCACCTTGAACTGCAGCTTCTTCAGGCCAAGGCGACGCTTAACTGATCGGCAGCGCTCCATCAGTGCCAGGAGCTTCACATCGTGGTCGCGTACTGCTTCTTCGTCTGTGTCACCACAGCCTACGATCAGGACATCATCTGCGATGGGTTCAATGCCCTTGAGCCCAGCCAGTAACTCGTGCTGCTTACGTTGGTATATCTCAGGCGCCACCGAGACACCAAACAGGAGCTTGAGCCAGCGTTTCCGACCCCAGGGGGTCCAGAAGGTAGTCATGAGGCTGCTTTCTTCATCCAGCTTGCATTGAAGGAATTCATCTCGGGCATCCACCAAGGTGAAAATCCTGGCCTTGGGAAGCTTATAGAGGACATCCTCTAGTGTCGGCATGATGTAGTGGGATCGTTTCAGTGCTTGGTTCAGATGCTTTGGGTCGATGCAGACCCTCAGCTTCTCTGTTTTTTTTCACTATGACCATATTGCTGATCCAGTCAGTTGGTTCAGTCACAGATGTCATGTGGCCATCGGCCTCATACTTGTCCAGCTGGGCCTTCACAGCCCCTTTCATTGCAATGGGCACATTGTGAGGAGCACACTGGACTGGAGTGATGCTCTCATCCACTTCAAAGTGTACCTCCCCAGGCACAGATTCAACGGGCATGTTCAATACATCGTCATATCTGCTAAGTAGTTGTTCTTTAGACAGGGGTCCATGCTGGACATGATCCACAATGTGCAGGTCATTTGGTACAGTGAACTGCATCAGTCCCAGGCGTTCGCATGTAGAGCCTGAGAGGAGAGGATGTTGACTGGTTTTTACAATCTCAAACTCCAGCTTGTTTGCGTCCCCGAATAACACATTCGGTCTCAAAGGTGCCCATAGAGCTCATTAGCTCTCCTGAGTAGAGCTTTAGTCTAGTATCGCTGGGCAATAGATGTGTCAGGTGCCAGATTGATTTTGTCTTTGTAGCTCATTACGTTGCATGTAGCACCAGAATCCAGTTGACATTGTTGTTGCTTGTTGTGTAATCGTAGTGTCACAAACCATTTCTTCCCTCTTGAGTGTACAGCCCCAATGGATTCATGCATGTAAATGTCACTTTCACTTTTCAGCTCTGAACATTGAATGACATCATCAACACAGTGAATCTTGCCCTCACCCACCCTTCTTTTGCTTTTGAGACACACTTTTGCAAAATGATTATTAGTTCCACAAGCTCTGCATGGTTTTCCGTAGGCAGGGCAGTCCTCTTTGCCACGTGTGTGTGTATTCCCACAGTATTTACATGCTACGGGGCTCTCTGTGTTCACCGTTCGTGGTGAATTGCTCTGCCTCGATTGATTTAGTCTGAATGTCTGCCTAGCAACAGCGTGAACGGTATCGACGTCGGAGCGTGGGGTTTCGATTTCCATTGCTCTCATTCTCATGTCAGTGACTTCAGCAGTGCGGCACATTTCAATGGCAGTTACTAATGTTAAGTCTCTCTCTCTCAGTAGACGCCGGCATGTATCCTCATTTGCAATTCCCAGCACTATTTTGTCACGAATCAATTCATCTTTCAATCCCCCGTATTCACAAGTGGCGGATTTCTCTCTCAAATGGGTTACAAAGTTGTGTACTGACTCACCCTCTTCCTGTTTACAGCTTCCGAAAACGAACCGCTCATAAATTACGTTTCTGGCGGGTTTGAAGTAATTTTCCAATGCATCCAATATAGCCTTTGCATCACACTGTTGACGTGCTGTGAGGGTGAGATTGTGCCGGTAGATATGCCTGCATTCGCTGCCCATTAAACTCCTCAGAGTTGCCGCTTGTACCTCGTTGGGTTTCTCATGTAGACAGCGCATAGTCCTCAAATTCATCCCTGAAGTTGTCCCAATTAGTATTCCAGTCCCCTGTGAGAACCATGGGATTTGGTGGCGGAATGTTCGCTGCCATAGCAATGGAATATGAGATTTATTTGCCTTCAGTCATCGACGTAGGTAGTGATGCTAGCTAGGCAGCTAACAACGAGTTCATCAGTGTTGTGAGTAGGAAACGGCGTGTGTTCGCATATGGAACGTAACTGCGCCTATACTGTACTTAGCTACAAAAATAACAAACGTGTGTTTTCCGACCCACTTCTGACACCATGTTTCAGTATGATATGTTAGATAAAGGAATAACGACAGACACCACTGTTAGGTTCAATAGCCTTGTTTGTGCATTGTACGAATGGCTACAACTGGAGTCCGGGGAACAGTCCGGCTAGTCGATTACCTATTAACTAGACTCCGTAACAGTTAGCTAGCTAGCTAACATTAGCCTCGCAACTATGCTAGTTTACTGAAGTGTTGTCGCAGAATATAACTAAATGCACGTTTTTAGTCAACGTTTGGTTAGCTAGCTAGCTAACTATGTCAGTGTCTGTAACGGTAGCTAGCTAAAGTCGCGGACACTGTTTTACTCATTAGCTAAGTTAGCTGGCTAGCTACGTTACCATAGCTAGATTTGACTTATTCTCCATCTGGGTTAATAAAATAAATGGGCAGTCTTAACTCATGCTTGCATGGGGATTTATTGAGTTAGCTAGCGTTACTGTATTGGTTTTCAATGGTTTCTGAAAATGGCAGCTTCAGTCAGACTTGTGACGTTGAGGATGGATGCAAATTCGGGTTAGCTAGCTAACGTTAGAGTTTACCTTAAATTTGATGTAGCGAAGTTAGTTTAGCTAGCTAGCTATGTTTCTAAAATGTCTTTTATTTCTGTACTTAAATGCAGAGGTCAAGGCCAATGAATGGACAGCTTTGTAAAGATATGTTGAGTGAGTGGAACCTGTATGGTGTCTTTGATTCCAAAGTTTTGGGGTCGGTAAAACTGAGACATTCCTTTTTTGAGACTAGGGACAGAGCTTTGGGGGGAGGATAACAATTAATTAGATTAAAACAGTCTTTCACAACCTTAATGGAAACTTGAAAGACTTTAACTTCACCTCTTGTAGCCACTTTGAGACGAGATACATTACATGCACAGCTACCATAGATAGTCTGGCCTTCATTTTTAACATAGCTTGCTTTATTGGGTCATTCGCACAGATATTCTGTTACAGTGACCAACCAACATGACATACAACACACACATCAGAGGCTGTGAGCAGCTCAAGGGCACCTCAGCAGTAGGTAGTATACAGCGATATTGTAGCTGGTAACTCTCTGGCTGACGAGAGATTTCCAGATTTCCTCGCAGGCAGCTCAGGGGGTTCGAATATTGACCTGTCTTTCTAACCGGGAAGCTACTGCCGCCCCTATTCATTCATTTTAGCTCTTCCCTCCCTGCAAATTTTATGCCAAAGGTTTGCCACAGCTTTTTGCCAGAAGCCTATTTTTTCAGTAAGGGGTGTGAGTAAAAAAAAAAACAGTATTTATTGTTTCCAGAAACATCTTTGTTTTTGTAGCATGTAGCCTAGCAGTTGGGCCAGTAGCTGAAAGGTTGCTGGTTCGAATACCCAACCCGACTTGATGAATACAAATTCTGTTGTGTCCTTAACCCTAATTTATCCTGTACTTTGCTCTGGATCAGTCAACATGTGGTTGGTGAGGCAACATACACTTCAAAAGGCTATTTGCTACTGGTGATGCCTACCACATAACTGACAAATGTGAGAAAATATGATTTATCAGCACTTCACCACATTCCAATGTTAAAGTGTTGATAGGCTCCTCAGTACATCTGAGAGATCAAATAGACGACCCAGGGTACATCTGTCCTCCACCACGAGGAGGCCAGGGTGTCAGAAGATCAGAGAACTAAACAGGCTTTCTTTTCACAGTGAGGGGGTTGAGTGAGAAAACCACAACCTTGAGTCAGAACCATGGTTGGCACTCATAACACAGATGCTGCCTCTGGGGGCTGCTGTACACCAAACTGCAGCGTCACACACACCCAGCATTGACATGCCGGATCACACGTTAGTGTGGTGTACATTTTAGGACATCCTTAGCTGTTGATTGACTCAAGAAGGGGTCAGGCTGTCCTACAATTTACACCATACGTTTGAGGTTATGGGGGACTTTATCAGTGACACATCCAAAAGTCAAAATCCCCAGATGATTCATTGTGCTGTGGGGCAAATGGCTGGACAACCTGTCTAACATTCACTATCGTGTTGGGGAAGCTACTCTGAAAATATAAACTCAGCAAAAAAAGAAACGTCCCTGTTTTTCAAAGATTATTCATAAAAATCCAAATAACTTCACAGATCTTCATTGTAAAGGGTTTAAACACTGTTTCCCATGCTTGTTCAATGAACCATAAACAATTAATGAACATGCACCTGTGGAACGGTCATTAAGACACTAACAGCTTACAGACGGTAGGCAATTAAGGTCACAGTTATAAAAACTTAGGACACTAAAGAGACCTTTCTGCTGACTCTGGAAAAACACCCAAAGAAAGATGCCCAGGGTCCCTGCTCATCTGCGTGAATGTGCCTTAGGCATGTTGCAAGGAGGCATGAGGACTGCAGATGTGGCCAGGGCAATAAATTGCAATGTACTGTAAGACGCCTAAGACAGTGCTACAGGGAGACAGGATGGACAGCTGATCATCCTCGCAGTGGCAGACCACGTGTAACAACACGTGCACAGGATAGGTACATTGGAATGTCACAGCTGCAGGACAGGTACAGGATGGCAACAACAACTGCCCGAGTCACACCAGGAACGCACAATCTCTCCATCAGTGCTCAGACTATCCTCAATAGGCTGATAGAGGCTGGACTGAGGGCTTGTAGGCCTGTTGTAAGGCAGGTCCTCACCAGACATCACCGGCAACAACGTCACCTAAGGGCACAAACCCACCGTTGCTGGACCAGACAGGACTGGCAAAAAGTGCTCTTCACTGACGAATCGCGGTTTTGTCTCACCAGGGGTGATGGTTGGATATGCGTTTGTCGTCGAAGAAATGAACATTACACAAAGGCCTGTACTCTGGAGCGGGATTGAGGTGGGAGGATCCGTCATGGTCTGGGGTGGTGTGACACAGCACCATCGGACTGAGCTTGTTGTCATTGCAGGCAATCTCAACGCTGTGCGTTACAGGGAAGACATCCTTCTCCCTCATGTGGTACCCTTCCTCCAGGCTCATCCTGACATGACCCTCCAGCATGACAATGCCATCAGCCATGTGGCAGGAAATCACACACAGAATGAGCAAGACAGGAATGTCAGTGTTCTGCCATGGCCAGCGAAGACCCCGGATCTCAATCCCATTGAGCACATCTGGGACCTGTTGGATCGGAGGGTGAGGCTTAGGGGCATTCCCCCCAGAAATGTCTAGGAACTTGCAGGTGCCTTGGTGGGAGAGTGGGGTAACATCTCACGGCAAGAACTGGCAAATCTGGTGCAGTCCATGAGGAGGAGATGCACTGCAGTACTTAATGCAGCTGCTGGCCATATCAGATACTGACTGTTACTTTTGATTTCGACTCCCCTTTGTTCAGGTACACATTATTCCATTTCTGTTAGTCACATGTCTGTAGAACTTGTTAAGTTTATGTCTCAGTGGTTGAATCTTGTTATGTTCATACAAATATTTACACATGGTAAGTTTGCTGAAAATCAACGCGGTTGACAGTGAGAGGATGTTTTTAGTAACGTTTTGTGTGGAACAAACAGCTGACTGGAGACGTGACGGCTGGGAAATCGTTCGTTTGAGTCCGTTTCTGCGGTAACATGGACTCTTAACAACGTGATGAAACTTTGTTGCTCCTCGCTAAAACAAGCAAGGTGTTGTCGCAAACGAGTCTCTGGTTGCCTAGGCAAGTTTAGTTTACCAAGCTACCAGTACTTCACACTGGAAGACGACGAGCTAAACTAAAACTACCCTTAAGAAAAATATGGCTTAAAAAAAAACTAGCTCTGAAATATAATAGACTACAAATTGAAAAGGTACAAATCACTCTGGAGAATGTGTAACTGAGACTTTTAAACGCAAAAAAAAATGTTTCAAGTGAGAGTTAGGCAGGTCTGATGCCCGAAAAAGAAAAAGACATTCTTGCATACTTCACCCATATTCTATTTTTGTTAAAAAAAAGTAGTGTGTAGTTAGCTACACCACTACATGGTAAAACAGTAGTGTGTAGCTCCAGTAGTTAGCTACACCGCTACATGGTAAAACAGTAGTGTGTAGTTCCAGTAGTTAGCTACACCGCTACATGGTAAAACAGTAGTGTGTAGTTCCAGTAGTTAGCTTCCCTGCTGCATGTCAAAGAAGTAATTAACTACTGAATACACTACCAATATTTGAATTTAGTTAAACTACCAACAAGCTACTGAAAAATGTTATTAGATTATTAGTTGAATTGTAAATGTACAGTAGTTCACTACTCCCCAATACTGGCTACCACACGACCTGTCAAACATTCCCTATCGTGTCATACTAGGTTGCCACAAGGCCTGTGGGTCCCACAGCTGCCACTAAATCCCTCTAAAGACTAATGCTTTCTTTTCTGACACCTGTCTCCCACATCACACAACCACATGAAACCCCGAAAGGGGATTCCAGCTGTGAGAAGGTCCCTCGTGACACCCTGCTTCAAAGAGTGACTGATTGGGTAAGACCACTCACCATGAAACAGTAGAGAGAACAATGAGTTTGGCTGGTTTGAAACTATTTTACGGACTTCAAGAAAAAACAGGACAGTCTCGCAGGATCACCACATCATCATGGTTTTAGACTGAATGGAAAATATAATCACCACAAAATCTAGAAATGACATAGTTCCTATCTTTTCCATTTGTTTCAGATTGCTGGATATAACTAGCCCGAAGACTCCGACTGGATATTAACTAGCCCGACGACTCCGACTGGATATAACTAGCCTGATGACTCACTGGTGACAAGACACTGGTTTCCCCCACTGTGTAAGATAGCACAACCATCGAACAACGAGCCAAGTTAAAATCCATACTAGATGAGGGTTGAACTTTTTGACAACACATTTTTGTATTGGGGGAAAAACAAAAGAAAATGTTATCAGGGGCTTTTAAAGCTACAGGCTTGGAACTGACCAAAACATGTTCATTAAGGAGACCTAAGGGAATTTGGAGAGAGTGTGTGGTTCAGCATCTGAGTCACAGAGCTGAGAGACAACCCGGGAAAAGATTAACATGCGTAAGTTAGCATGTGGCCCACAGGCCGCGAGCTGCACTAGCCGGGCCCTCCCCCTCTGATGTGGTGGAGTGTGTGTGTCCCCTGTGTGAGTGTGTTCTGTAAATGTATGTGTGAAAGGAGACTGAGTGTGTTAGTGAGTGTGTTTTGTCTCTCTCTCTCTGTGTGTGTGTGTGTGTGTGTGTGTTTGTGAATGAGTATATTTGTGTGTGTGTGTTTTGTGTTGTGTGTGTGTGTGTGTGAATGAGAGTATATTTGTGTGTGTGTGTGTGTAACACCATCCACAACAAAGACAACGAACAAGCTATTGTGTGGTCAGATATGCGTGACAAGCTGTAATTACAGTGTCCCAGGTGTGTGTGTGTGTGTGGGGGGGGGACAGTTTGTCACGGCAACAATGGTGAGGAGGAGGAAAACATATTTTGGCGTCCCCGTTACCCATCAGACCTGGTCTGTCACTGGACATTGTTGCCTCCAGCATAGTGAGGCGTTGGGGATGTTGGCTGTCATGTCCGTATGGTGAACATGTGACTGTTTGTCAGTTTCACTGACCAAGATGCTCCCACAATGTCCCAAAAAGGTTTTCAAACAAACATGGTGTCATAACAAACTACCTTCATAGATTATCAATAACACAGTGAGATGATATACCTACAGTCACAGCCTACACACACAATACCGCATAATGTCAGTGTAATTATGTTTTTAAAAGCCTTTTTTCTTTTTTTTTTGTAAAGTCCATATGTTTTCAGCCCCTTTGTTATAGCAAGCCTATATACATTCTGGATTAAAAATGTGCTTAACAAGTCACATCATAAATTGCATGGACTCAGTGTGCAATAATAGTGTTTAACATGATTTTTCTTAATGACTACCTCATTTCTGTACCCCACACATACAGATAATTGTATGGTCCCCCAGTCGAGCAGGATATTTCAAAGACAGATTCAACCACAAAGAACAGGGAGGTTTTACAATGCTTTGCAAATATTGGTATATGGGTAATGCAATATCTTTTTGGTGACGTTATTAATTACACTTTGGATGGTGTATCAATATACCCATTCACTACAAAGATACAGACATCCTTCCTAACTCAGTTGCCGGAGAGGAAGGAAACCGCTCAGAGATTTCACCAAGAGGCCAATGGTGATGTTAAAACAGTTTCAGAGTTGCTGTGATGGGATCAAACTGATGGATCAACAACACAGTAGTTACTCCATAATATTAACCTAAATGACAGAGTGAAAAGAAGGAAGTCTGTACAGAATACAAATATTCCAAAACATGCACCCTGTTTGCATTAAGACACGAAAGTACAAAATGTGTGACAGAAATTAACTTTATATCCTGAATACAAAGCGTTATGTTTGGGGCAAATCCAACACAACACATTACTATGTACCACTTCATATTTTCAAGCATTGTGGTGGCTGCATCATTTTCTGGGTGTGCTTGTCATCGGCATGGACTCATTTTTTACGGGTTATTGTGTGTAGATGGGTAAGAGAAAAAAATCTGTTTAATACATTTTGAATTGAGGAACAATCAAATTGTGGAGTAAGTCGAGGGGTATGAATACTTTATGAAGGCACTGTACAGTACCACTAGTGCATGTTAGCAATTCATGGCTGAACCCAGTTTCAGCTCCAATTCATGGTTGAGTCCAGTTTCAGCTCCAATTCATGGTTGAGTCCAGTTTCAGCTCCAATTCATGGTTGAGTCCAGTTTCAGCTCCAATTCATGGTTGAGTCCAGTTTCAGCTCCAATTCATGGTTGAGTCCAGTTTCAGCTCCAATTCATGGTTGAGTCCAGTTTCAGCTCCAATTCATGGTTGAGTCCAGTTTCAGCTCCAACAATGGACCTCATATATCAACAACTTCCACGTAGAAATCGGTATATTTGGTCTATGTTTTTTTAAACCGATTTTGATGAAATGTCATTTGAATCTAATTCTATGTCTCTTTTAGCAAAACAAGAAGTCTGGGGGTTATTCAGAGGGATCTTGAGCTGAATATATTCAGGAGCTCAACCACATAATGTCTTCTGCAGTTCCTTTACGGATATTTCTTCTGGACAACCGCTGCGTCTCCATAGCTACCAGGAAATACAGCAGCATCATGGCCACAATTATTTACGTTGCGTCTGTGGATGAGCTGACTCACCAAGAAAAACGACAGTGTGCCCTACATTTCCTTTTAGTCAACGCCAGGAGCCGTATGTCACAAGCATTTCAGAATATAAGGATCAGATCTTCCCTGCCCATGTTACCTTTCTCATCGTGATCTGAAAAGGTTCAAACTGATTCTAATCAGCACTCTACTGAGACACTTAATACAACCTCTTGTTCTCTTTTTGATTTGGGGTGGGGGGGGGGGTCATGTCTCTATTCTCGTTCTTCTAGATTGAATTGCCACAACTTGTTTATTCATTAAAACCCAGCCCTTTCGTGTCACCGCCAGCTACTGTGTCCATAATTCCGATTGTGAATATAGCCCTACCAAGATTTACCTCTGCGTTAAGTTTGTTAAAATAGAGCCCAATAGGTAATATGTATCAACATATTAACTGACTCCAAATGGCTGGTATTTGTTAGGATCCTTATGACATGACTATAAGGCATTATAGTGGGTCATACATGCTCTTATGCAGCATTATAAATGTGATCATAAAGCATGAATCATACTTGTTTGATGTCAAACGAGACGTGATGAAATACTAATTTGTTACTCTTGTACATTACTTAGTAAGTAGTCTGTTAATAAAGTTTTTTTTTTTTTTTTTGCCATATGTTCGTCAGTCAGATCGTCTCATAGACTCATCTCTGAGTTTTTAGCTGTGTATACAGTATATCTTTATGTTTAGTGAAGCTGGAGGAACACTTAGCTCTCCCCAACCCACTGAGTATGAGTCAGCATTTACCTACAGTGGTAAAGTACAGTAAACAGTTCTCTGGGGTCATTTAAAAAAGGTCATTCTTTTCAAAATGCTTTGCTACGGCACATTTTGGGAGTTAAACCCTCAGTGCAACTTTTCATTTGATCTGTAATTGAATAGGGGCTAAGGACAATCTTAGTAACATCAGTTTTTTTTCTGAAGCAGAGAATTGGCCCCCAGTACTAAGAGTCAGAAAATCTGTCTGTGAATTTTAGATTGGACATTGTAATAAGAATAGGGAGACAAAATGCCCTCTGTTGCTGTGAAGTGGGAACACTATACACAGCTACCCCTGCATTCACATCCTCTTTTGGCTAACATATTCAAATGTGTCTGGTGCACTGACTAGCATAGCTATAATTTGAGTCTGGTTCATTGTTTCGTGCTTTTACACCTGCATTGTTTGCTGTTTGGGGTTTTAGGCTGGGTTTCTGTACAGCACTTTGAGACATCAGCTGATGTACGAAGGGCTATATAAATAAATTTGATTTGATTGTTTATAAATGTCAGGCTTTGGTGTAGATGCAATAGGCATACAGTGGGGCAAAAAAAAGTATTTAGTGAGCCACCAATTGTGCAAATCCTACAAAGTGATTTTCTGGATTTTCTTCTCATTTTGTCTGTCATAGTTGAAGTGTACCTATGATGGAAATTACAGGCCTCTCTCATCTTTTTAAGTGGGAGAACTTGCACAATTGGTGGCTGACTAAATACTTTTGTTTGCCCCACTGTAGTTTTAACTCAGGTGTTGTATAGGCCTCAGGTTCCCTTTGTTGCTGAACAAATATTAATTTCTGGGAAGAAATTACAAGCACAGAGAGATTGACTGCACATGGAACCCCTTTGACACAAAACGGGGGACCTGTATTAGACATCTGCAATAACTTAATGTATGTTCCCGTAACTGCCCTAAATACTTATGTTGATCCTAGAGCTATTGTATGTAGTAACCATGTGCCTATGAATCAGATCTACGCTGTTAGCACTTAATAGAATGTCCGCTGTGTGCAGCTCACTGTGCACTATCAGCTTCAATATAAATAACATGAGCATGTCTACTTCTGAGAAGCTTCCCAGTAAAGCATTTAAAACAATCAAGCAACCCAGAAAAGTGCTAAAAATAGCCCATGTTAACATATGTAGCCTAAGAAACAAGGTTCATGAAGTAAATAACTTTCTTGTAACAGATGATGTTCATATTCTGGCTATCTCTGAAACTTACTTAGATAATATCTTTGATGATACATTGGTAGCAATACATGACTATAACACCAACTGAAAATACAGAAATGCCAACGGGGGAGGTGTTGCGGTCTATATTCAGAACCACATTCCTGTAAAGCTTAGAGAGAATGTCATGTTAAATGCTGTTGAAGTAATATGGCTACAGGTTCATTTGCCTCACCTAAAGCCCATTTTTGTGGGAAGCTGCTATAGACCACCAAGTGCTAACATTCAGTATCTGGATAACGTGTGAAATGCTTGATAATATATGTGAGAGGTATATATTCTGGGTGATTTAAATATTGACTGGCTTTCATAATATTTGTTGGTCTGTGGTGTGTAATTATTAAGGGAGCAACCAGACGCTGCACTTGACACATTTATGAAATAGCTTATTCCAGTTACTAATAATTGTGCACCAATTAAGAAAATGACTGTAAAAAATATAAAATCCCCATGGATTGATGAGGTATGGAAAAGTTGTATGGTTGAGAAGGATGAGGCAAAAGGAATGGCAAAGAAGTCTGGCTGCATAACCAATTGGCAAATGTTTTGCAAATTGAGAATTCGTGTGACTAAACTGAATAAAAATAAGAGGAAACTATACTATGAAACAATGATATATTATATATAGAATGATAGTAAAAAGCTTTGGAGCACCTTAAATTAAATTTTGGTCAAAAAGGCAAACTCACCTCCATCCTTCATTTAATCAGATGGCTCATTCGTCACAAAACCCACTGATTGTGAGGATCGCCACTGGAGACTGGAGCAGGCTTGACACTGATATTGCCAATTACTTTAATGATTTTTTAAATTGGCAAGATTACCAAACTTAGGCATGACGTACCTGCAACACACGCTGAAACTACACATCCATGTATAACTGATCAAATTATGAAATACAAGCATTGTAATTTTGAATTCCATAAAGTGAGTGAGGAAATGGTGAAAACATTATTGTCTATCAACAATGACAAGCCACCGGGGTCTGACAACATGGATGGAAAATGACTCAGGATAACAGCGGACAATATTGCCACTCCTATTTGCCATATCTTCAATCTAAGCCTACTAGAAATTGTGTGCCCTCAGGCCTCGAGGGAAGCAAAAGTAATTATGCTACCCCAAAAAAGTAAAGCCCCCTTTACTGGCTTAAGTTAACTTTTGTTAAAAGATTGTGTTTGACCGGATACAATGCTATTTCACTGGAAACAAATTGACAACAGACTTTCAGCACGTTTACATGGAAAAACATTCAACAAGCACAGCACTTACACAACTGACTGATGATTGGCTGGGAAACATTTATGATAAACTGTTTTGCTAGACTCCAGTGTGGCTTTTGACATCATCGATCAAGTCTGCTGATGGAAAAACTTGTGTTATGCCTTTCAAAAGGCATACGGAATCCATCCCATAATCAATTATAGTATTATAGTGCAGCGGAATTGTATTATACTACACAGAGAATACAACCTGTACACACCACAGCTAGAGATGGAGGAGGCTGGTCGCAACACAGTACAACAGACGTCGCCTTAAAGCGCTCCCCTAACATGGAGAGAAACGATCTCTAAACGTGATTTATTGAATTTCATATAAATTGTTTTGTAATTCACTGTCGATTAGTTGACGTGTCTAATTCCCATTGGAAACATTAGAATGAACATACTAAATGATTTAGAAAATAATACTAGTCTGAAAGATATTCATTGACTTTCTTTGAATTGGTCCTGTCATTCATTGTTTCCGTTAGAAGACATAGACCACCAAGTGCTAACACTCAGTATCTGGATAACATGTGTGAAATGTCTGATAATGTATATGATATCAACAGAGAGGTGTATTTTCTGCAAAACCTACTGTAAATATTGACTGGCTTTCATTAAGCTGTCCACTCCAGAAAAAGCTTCAAACTGTAACCAGTGCCTGCAACCTGGTTCAGATATATGGTAGTTACAAATAGCACTGGAATGAAATCATCAACATGTTCATCAATCATCAACATGTTCATCAATCAACAACATTTACATTTACATTTAAGTCATTTAGCAGACGCTCTTATCCAGAGCGACTTACAAATTGGACAACAACATCAATGTTCATCAATCATCAATAACATCAATCATCAACAACATCAATGTTCATCAATCATCAATAACATCAATCATCAACAACATCAATGTTCATCAATCATCAACATGTTCATCAATCATCAACATGTTCATCAATCATCAACAACATCAATGTTCATCCATCAACAACATCAATGTTCATCAATCATCAACATGTTCATCAATCATCAACAACATCAATGTTCATCAATCATCAACATGTTCATCAATCATCAACAACATCAATGTTCATCAATCATCAACATGTTCATCAATCATCAACATGTTCATCAATCATCAACAACATCAATGTTCATCAATCATCAACAACGTCAATGTTCATCAATCATCAACATGTTCATCAATCATCAACAACGTCAATGTTCATCAATCATCAACATGTTCATCAATCATCAACAACGTCAATGTTCATCAATCATCAACATGTTCATCATTCATCAACAACATCAATTTTCATCAATCATCATGTTCATCAATCATCAACATGTTCATCAATCATCAACATGTTCATCAATCATCAACAACGTCAATGTTCATCAATCATCAACATGTTCATCAATCATCAACAACATCAATTTTCATCAATCATCGACAACATCAATGTTCATCAATCATCGACAACATACTAATGCTGCAGAAATGTGCTTTAAAGTAGTATCCAAATCAATAGGATGTTGTCGCATTTCAGGCAAGACACATATGCAGACAACGTCGAATTAACAACAGTTTATTAATCCAACAGGGGCAGGCAAAAGACAGGACAAGATCAGGCAGGGTTCAATAATCCACATAGGTGGGGGCAAAGGTACAGGACAGCAGGCAGGCTCAGGGTCAGGTCAGGCAGAGGTCAGTAATACAGATAGGTTGGGCAAAGGTACAGGACAGCAGGCAGGCTCAGGGTCAGGGCAGGCAGGGTTCAATAATCCACATAGGTTGGGCAAAGGTACTGGACTGCAAGGAGGCTCAGGGTCAGGGCAGGCAGGGTTCAATAATCCACATAGGTTGGGCAAAGGTACTGGACTGCAGGGAGGCTCAGGGTCAGGGCAGGCAGAACAGGTCAAACCCGGGAAAACTAGAGAACAGGAACAATTAAGAGACAGGAACAGAGGGAAAACCGCTGGTAGGCTTGACGAAATAAAACGAACTGTGTGTGTAATGAGGAGCAACCAGAGGCAAAATGTATGGCAAATAAGTCTAGCAGCCCAATCGATTGGCAAACATACTGCAAATTAATAAATCATGTGACTAAACTAAATAAAAATAAACTATACTACGAAACAAAAATAAATTATATAAAGAATGATGGAAAAAAAATCTTTGGAGCACCGTAAATAAAATTTAGGGAAAAAAGGCAAACTCGGCTCCATCCTTCATTGAATCAGATGGCTCATTCATCACAAAACCCTCTGATATTGCCAACTACTTGAATTACTTTTTCATTTGTAAGATAAGCAAACTTAGGCATGACATGCCAGCAACAAACGCTGACACAACACATCCAAGTATATCTGACAGAATGATGAAAGACAAGAAATGTAATTTTGAATTCCGTAAAGTGAGTGTGGAAGAGGTGAAATCTTTTGATGTATCAACAATGACAAGCCACATGGGTCTGACAATCTGGATGGAAAATTACTGAGGATAATAGCGGACGATATCTTGAATCTAAGCCTACTAGAAAGTGTGTGCCCTCAGTCCTGGAGGGAAGCTAAAGTCATTCCGCTGGCCAAGAATACTAATAATGGACAACTACAAATACTTAGGTGTCTGGTTAGACTGTAAACTCTCCTTCCAGACCCATATCAAACATCTCCAATCCAATTGGCTTCCTATTTCGCAACAAAGCATCCTTCACTCATGCTGCCAAACGTACGCTTGTAAAACTGACCATCCTACCAATCCTTGACTTTGGCGATGTCATTTACAAAATAGCCTCCAATACCCTACTCAACAAATTGGATGCAGTCTATCACAGTGCAATCCGTTTTGTCACCAAAGCCCCATATACTACCCACCATTGCGACCTGTACGCTCTCGTTGGCTGGCCCTCGCTTCATACTCGTCGCCAAACCCACTGGCTCCATGTCATCTACAAGACCCTGCTAGGTAAAGTCCCCCCTTATCTCAGCTCGCTGGTCACCATAGCATCTCCCACCTGTAGCACACGCTCCAGCAGGTATATCTCTCTAGTCACCCCCAAAACCAATTCTTTCTTTGGCCGCCTGAAACTGGAAACACTTATCTCCCTCACTAGCTTTAAGCACCAACTGTCAGAGCATCTTACAGATTACTGCACCTGTACATAGCCCACCTATAATTTAGCCCAAACAACTACCTCTTTCCCAACTGTATTTAATTTATTTATTTATTTTGCTCCTTTGCACCCCATTATTTTTATTTCTACTTTGCATATTCTTCCACTGCAAGTCTACCATTCCAGTGTTTTACTTGCTATATTGTATTTACTTTGCCACCATGGCCTTTTTTGCCTTTACCTCCCTTATCTCACCTCATTTGCTCACATCGTATATAGACTTGTTTCTACTGTATTATTGACTGTATGTTTGTTTTACTCCATGTGTAACTCTGTGTCGTTGTATCTGTCGAACTGCTTTGCTTTATCTTGGCCAGGTCGCAATTGTAAATGAGAACTTGTTCTCAACTTGCCTACCTGGTTAAATAAAGGTGAAATAAATAAAATAAATAAAAATAGTAAAGCCCCCTTTACTGACTCAATACAGTGCGTTCGGAAAGTATTCAGACCCCTTGACTTTTCCACTTTTTTCATTTTCTATTTTTTTTTTTACGTTGCAGCCTTATTCCAAAATTGATTCAATAGTTTTTATCCCTCATCAATCTACACACAATGCCCCATAATGACAAAGCAAAAGCAGCATTTAAGAATTTTTGCAAATGTATTAAAAAACAACAACTGAAATATCACATTTACATAAGTATTCAGACCCTTTACTCAGTACTGTGTTGAAACATCTTTGGCAGCGACTACAGCCTCCAGTCTTCTTGGGTATGACGCTACAGGCTTGGCACACCTGTATTTGGGGAGTTTCTCCCATTCTTCTCTGCAGATCCTCTCAAGCTCTGCCAGATTGGATGGGGAGCGTCGCTGCACAGCTATTATCAGGTCTCTCAAGAGATGTTCGATCGGGTTCAAGTCCGGGCTCACCTCTGGGCCACTCTAAGAACATTCATAGACTTGTTTCGAAGCCACTCTGCGTTGTCTTGGTTGTGTGCTTAGGGTTGTTGTCATGTTGGAAGGTGAACCTTCGCCCCAGTCTGAGGTCCTGAGCGCTCTGGAGCAGGTTTTCATCAAGGATCTTTCTATACTTTGCTCAGTTCATCTTTCCCTCTATCCTGACTAGACTTCCAGTTCCTGTCGCTGAAAAACATCCCCACAGCATGATGCTGCCACCACCATGCTTCACCGTAGGGATGGTGCCAAGTTTCCTCCAGACATGACGCTTGGCATTCAGGCCAACGAGTTCAACCTTGGTTTCATCAGACCAGAGAATCTTGTTTCTCATGGTCTGAGAGTCCTTTAGGGGCCTTTTGGCAAATTCCAAGCAGGCTGTCTTGTGTCTTTTACTGAGGAGTGGCTTCCGTCTGGCCACTCTACCATAAAGACCTGATTGGTGGAGTGCTGCAGAGATGTTTGTCCTTCTGGAAGGTGCTTCCATCTCCACAGAGAAATTCTAGAACTCTGTCAGACTGACCATCATCTTATTGGTCACCTCCCTGACCAAGGCCCTTCTCCCACTAATCCTGCAATTAGGCTTGGCGGCCAACTCTAGGAAGAGTCTTGTAATTCCAAACTTCTTCCATTTAAGAATGATGGAGGCCACTGTGTTCTCAGGGACCTTCAATACATTATGAAATTCCACTGCTAGTCATGTTAGTCTAGTCTCCACCCCCCTCCAGGTGTGGCCCATCTTCGCCGTTATCCCCTGTGTATTTATACCTGTTATCTCGGTTTGTCTGTTGCCAGTTCGAGTTGTTTGTTCATACCTACCAGCGATTTTCCCTTGCTCCTGTCTGTGTTTTGTGCCTGTTTTCTAGTTTCTTGGTTTTGGCCATTCCTGCCTGCCCTGACCCTGAGCCTGTCTGCCGTCCTGCTCAACTCCTCTGGATTACCGACCTCTGCCTGACCTTACCCTGAGCCTGCCTCAACTCCTCTTGATTACTGACCTCTGCCTGACCCGACCCTGAGACCGAGACCATTATTTGAAATGAACTGCCGTTCCGGTGCTTTCCACCCTCTCTGTATTATTGACCCCTGCCTGCCTTGACCTGTCGTTTTCCTTCCTTGACCTGTCGTGTCCTTTCCTTGACCTGTCGTGTCCTTTCCTTGACCTGTCGTGTCCTTTCCTTGACCTGTCGTTTGCCTTCCTTGACCTGTCGTTTGCCTTCCTTGACCTGTCGTGTCCTTTCCTTGACCTGTCGTGTCCTTTCCTTGACCTGTCGTTTCCTTTCCTTGACCTGTTGTTTGCCTTCCCTGACCTGTCGTTTCCTTTCCTTGACCTGTCGTTTGCCTTCCTTGACCTGTTGTTTGCCTTCCCTGAACTGTCGTGTCCCTTCCTTGACCTGTCGTGTCCTTTCCTTGACCTGTCGTGTCCTTTCCTTGACCTGTTGTTTGCCTTCCCTGACCTGTCGTGTCCTTTCCTTGACCTGTCGTTTGCCTTCCCTGACCTGTCGTGTCCATTCCTTGACCTGTCGTGTCCCTTCCTTGACCTGTCGTTAGCCTGCCCCTGTTTAAAGAATACACTTTTGCTTCTTCAACACTGTCTGCACCTGGGTCTTACCTTAAAACGTGATAATAGTATTCATTTTTCATATCTTTGTCCATGAGTTTCTGCTGTAGTAAATGGAACCATATGGTTCAATAACAAATGTCCTAATTAATGAGGGAAAAAAATAATCTAACCAACAATGGCATTATTTGAAATTAACTCTGCAAAAACTTCTTCAGACTTGTGACTTTTTTCCCCCCTCACAACTGCTACCAGTTTGATGCCAAACCACTGACAACAATAATGATACTATAAAATAAATAAAGTAATAAATAAGTGTGTAAAAGAAGCAATAATATGAAGGATATGACATACTGAAACACTCCTATTAAACACCAATGGTATTCATAAAGTTGATGTTTTATATTTAGGATGTTTTATAGGTTTGTCATTTTAATTATCTTACTTAATTATGTCATATATTTATGTGATAAGGCCACAGATAATAGCAGACAGCTGTGATAATCTGAAGTAGAAGTCCTTTGAAAGATACCACAATTCTGATAGTTTACCGGTAAACTTCAAACGTTTCCAGTAATATACCCTTCCTTTGGCAGCCCTTGTGTCTCATCTGTTTCGTTCCCAGGGGGCTAGGCCACACAAAGTTACTGTTAAACTCCAGGGTCACTACTGCGTCTGTTGTGTTGTTGAGTCTCACGTAGGACAGGGGCTGCTGCTGCTGCCAACAATGCCAGAGTCATCGGGTAGAAGGGATCCAAGTTTACAGAGAACAACTCGTGAGAGAGTCCCGTGAGTCCCGTGAGTCCCGTGAGTCCCGTGAGCCAACAGGTGGTCTGTTCAGAAACGGACCACGGAACGTTACGGAACGTTCTTATAGAAATGTATTATGTAATACAGAAACAGTTGGCTGTCATAGGCACCACAAGTGCCCCCCCCCCCCCCTCAAGAGATGAATAAAATGTATTGAATTGTCAGTGTCAGCATTATTCATGTTAAAAGTTGTATCTGCAACATTCTGAACGTTTAACCTCATTGAACCTGGCCTCCCCAAGCAGCGCAGTCTTCATAACAACACAAGGACACGTTCAATTCTGGAAATAGTTGCTTGGTTCCCTTGTTGCTTGGTAACGGGTCCAGGTAACGTGGCTTCAGTACGACTGTTTTATACTTTACCCCCCCAGTCATTCCTGTTGGGATTAAGATGTCTCCTTTTACAAAAAGACACAGACATACAAGCATCCACAACAAGATAAAATAAATGGCAATTCAAAGACAGTAATACAGTAAGACAGTCAACAGTTTACCGAACACTGATTATAACAGCATCACACCTCTGTTACTGTCGGTAAGGTAAGGACTATTACAGGGATCATCAACAGGTGGCCTGAGGGTTTATTGTGGGCCTACCAAGGTGGTCTTAGTAAATGCACTAATAATATATTATATATATATATATATACACACCATTACTTGTTTTCAATCAAATCCTTGGTTTTCAATTGAGCCTGGCTGGAATGCCAGATGGTGCAGAATTTGCACTTTTAAGTGACTATTCCATTGGTTGCATTGCAAAAAAAAAAGTTGTGTAGTTCCAGTAGTTACTCCGCTACATGGTAAAACAGTAGTGTGTAGTTCCAGTAGTTAGCTACACTGCTACATGGTAAAACAGTAGTGTGTAGTTCCAGTAGTTAGCTACTCCGCTACATGGTAAAACAGTAGTGTGTAGTTCCAGTAGTTAGCTACACCGCTACATGGTAAAACAGTAGTGTGTAGTTCCAGTAGCTAGCTACACCGCTACATGGTAAAACAGTAGTGTGTAGTTCCAGTAGTTAGCTATGGTAAAACAGTAGTGTGTAGTTCCAGTAGTTAGCTACACTGCTACATGGTAAAACAGTAGTGTGTAGTTCCAGTAGTTAGTTACACCGCTACATGGTAAAACAGTAGTGTGTAGTTCCAGTAGTTAGCTACTCCGCTACATGGTAAAACAGTAGTGTGTAGTTCCAGTAGTTACTCCGCTACATGGTAAAACAGTAGTGTGTAGTTCCAGTAGTTACTCCGCTACATGGTAAAACAGTAGTGTGTAGTTCCAGTAGTTAGCTACACCGCTACATGGTAAAACAGTAGTGTGTAGTTCCAGTAGTTAGCTACACCGCTACATGGTAAAACAGTAGTGTGTAGTTCCAGTAGTTAGCTACACCGCTACATGGTAAAACAGTAGTGTGTAGTTCCAGTAGCTAGCTACACCGCTACATGGTAAAACAGTAGTGTGTAGTTCCAGTAGTTAGCTACACTGCTACATGGTAAAACAGTAGTGTGTAGTTCCAGTAGTTAGCTACACCGCTACATGGTAAAACAGTAGTGTGTAGTTCCAGTAGTTAGCTACACTGCTACATGGTAAAACAGTAGTGTGTAGTTCCAGTAGTTAGTTACACCGCTACATGGTAAAACAGTAGTGTGTAGTTCCAGTAGTTAGCTACTCCGCTACATGGTAAAACAGTAGTGTGTAGTTCCAGTAGTTAGCTACACCGCTACATGGTAAAACAGTAGTGTGTAGTTCCAGTAGCTAGCTACACCGCTACATGGTAAAACAGTAGTGTGTAGTTCCAGTAGTTAGCTACACCGCTACATGGTAAAACAGTAGTGTGTAGTTCCAGTAGTTAGCTACACCGCTACATGGTAAAACAGTAGTGTGTAGTTCCAGTACCTAGCTACACCGCTACATGGTAAAACAGTAGTGTGTAGTTAGCTAGACCGCTACATGGCTAAGAAAGTAATGAACTACTGAAAACACTACCTAGATTAGAATTTAGTTCAACTACCACCAACCTACTGCAACATGTAGTTAAATTACTAGTTGAACTAGTAGAAAATTTGATCTGAGACCGAGACAAGACTTAGACATTCAATATGTGATCTGGAGACACACGGCTTTTAAGACCAGTCTCTAAGACCAATGTAATGCTATATCAATTCTAAGTAGCATATCATGCCCTCATTTCTCCATGTAAAACTTTGCTATGTCTTTGCAGCCAAGAGAGAAAGAGACAGAGAGACAGAGAGAGAGATGAGAGAGAGACAGAGAGAGTAGCTGGTTCCATGATAATAATATCATGCATAGTGCAGTCAGAGAGAGAGAGAGAGAGAAGCTGGTTCCATGATAATAATATCATGCATAGTGCAGTCAGAGAGAGAGAGCGAGGGAGGGAGAGAGAGAGAGGGGATTTATAGAGTATCAGTCATGTTTATTAGGATGGAGGGGGGTTATAGAGTATCAGTCATGTTTATTAGGATGGAGGGGATTTATAGATTATCAGTCATGTTTATTAGGATGGAGGGGATTTATAGAGTATCAGTCATGTTTATTAGGATGGAGGGGGATTTATAGAGTATCAGTCATGTCTATTAGGATGGAGGGGGGTTATAGAGTATCAGTCATGTTTATTAGGATGGATTGGGGTTATAGAGTATCAGTCATGTTTATTAGGATGGGGGGGGATTTATAGAGTATCAGTCATGTTTATTAGGATGGAGGGATTTATAGAGTATCAGTCATGTTTATTAGGATGGAGGGGATTTATAGAGTATCAGTCATGTTTATTAGGATGGAGGGGATTTATAGAGTATCAGTCATGTTTATTAGGATGGGGGGGATTTATAGAGTATCAGTCATGTTTATTAGGATGGAGGGGGATTTATAGAGTATCAGTCATGTTTATTAGGATGGAGGGGATTTATAGAGTATCAGTCATGTTTATTAGGATGGAGGGGATTTATAGAGTATCAGTCATGTTTATTAGGATGGAGGGGGTTATAGAGTATTAGTCATGTTTATTAGGATGGGGGGGGATTTATAGAGTATCAGTCATGTTTAGTAGGATGGGGGATTTATAGAGTATCAGTCATGTTTATTAGGATGGGGGGATTTATAGAGTATCAGTCATGTTTATTAGGATGGAGGGGATTTATAGAGTATCAGTCATGTTTATTAGGATGGAGGGGGTTATAGAGTATCAGTCATGTTTATTAGGATGGGGGGATTTATAGAGTATCAGTCATGTTTATTAGGATGGGGGGGATTTATAGAGTATCAGTCATGTTTATTAGGATGGGGGGGGATTTATAGAGTATCAGTCATGTTTATTAGGATGGAGGGGGATTTATAGAGTATCAGTCATGTTTATTAGGATGGAGGGGGATTTATAGAGTATCAGTCATGTTTATTAGGATGGAGGGGGATTTATAGAGTATCAGTCATGTTTATTAGGATGGGGGGATTTATAGAGTATCAGTCATGTTTATTAGGATGGGGGGGGGATTTATAGAGTATCAGTCATGTTTATTAGGATGGAGGGGGGGATTTATAGAGTATCAGTCATGTCTATTAGGATGGAGGGGGGATTTATAGAGTATCAGTCATGTTTATTAGGATGGAGGGGTCTAATGGAGGTGTACACAATAGAATGTCACGCATTCAAGCGTTTGAATTTCTAACGCAGCTGCGTGGGATTATAATGTGGGGTGGTTTCGTTGCATCCAATCGCAGTGTCTGCAATAAGATAATAATAACAATAATGCACAAGGAGCTGCTTGTGGATTTGACAGCTCTAACACAGTCAGGTACTGCCAAAACTAATCTAGCCGCTAATATAGGCTAATCTAGCCGCTAATGTTCGATGGTTTCTCACCCTGAAAATAGTCTAAGAGCAAGGAGAAACTACAATCCATGGTTTTCTTTTCTTTAAAACTGGAAACCTCAATTGGTTATACTGACACGTCAGTCCTCCTTACAAGGGGGTATCAGGGAGCATGTCCTCCTCCTTACAAGGGGGAATCAGGGAGCATGTCCTCCACATCCTTACAAGGGGGAATCAGGGAGCATGTCCTCCACATCATTACAAGGGGGTATCAGGGACCATGTCCTCCTCCTTACAATGGGGTATCAGGGAGCATGTCCTCCTCCTGACAATGGTGTATCAGGAAGCATGCCCTCCTCCTTACAGGGAGCTTGTCCTCCACCTCCTTACAAGGGGGAATCAGTGAGCATGTCCTCCACCTCCTTACAAGGGGGAATCAGGGAGCATGTCCTCCTCCTCCTTACAAGGGGGAATCAGGGAGCATGTCCTCCACCTCCTTACAAGGGGGTATCAGGGAGCATGTCCTCCTCCTTACAAGGGGGTATCAGGGAGCATGTCCTCCTCCTTATAAGGGGGTATCAGGGAGCATGTCCTCCTCCTCCTTACAAGGGGGAATCAGGGAGCATGTCCTCCTCCTCCTTACAAGGGGGAATCAGGGAGCATGTCCTCCTCCTCCTTACAAGGGGTATCAGGGAGCATGTCCTCCTCCTTACTTTACATGTTTTTTTATTTCACCTTTATTTAATCAGGCAAGTCAGTTAATAACAAGTTCTTATTAACAATGACGGCCTACCCCGGCCAAACCCTAACCCGGACTACGCTGGGCCAAGGGGGTATCAGATGGTATCAGGGAGCACTCGAGTCTCTTGTCCTTGAAACTGTGGAATGTTTGCTACTCTCCTTGTTTATGATCAGACAGCCCTGCGACTAAGGCTCAATGTCATTCACAAACATCCAGCTGACTAGCCTTGTGGCAGGGCCAGTCTGTCTGCCAGGAAGTGTCTCTCTCGGGTTCCAATCTCTACTTTTTGTCCATGACTGATTGCGTCTGCATGTTCAACCCTTCTCCCCAATCATGGGTTTCAAAGCATTGGATTTGGAGTAAGCATTGGCTGGAGGGAGTCTCTACCAAGTCCATGACAGGAAGTATGCAAGTGCACAGGATATCGTCTTAACAGGACAATGTCTTAATCTTCTTACCTTGAAATGAGTCCATGAATGATTTATCACAGCCATCAAATGTATGTGTATAGTAGTTTGTCTTGTTAGCATATAGCTTACGTTAGCACCTAGTTAGATTTCATGAATCAGTCTAGCCACTGTTTGTGCCATAGCTGTGAAGTTCTCGTCAGGATCCGAACGTGTTCTCAAATGCAGCCGGAACAGGAAAAGCATCATTGCCTCCACAGCTGGTCCACTTCCTCCTAAACCAAAGGCAGTCAGCCAATATATGATTTCTATTTTCTACAAATGTTTCTGCACCAGAATACAGTATACTGTGCATGGTGCTATTGGTCCTGGACTAAACAGCATGCTGCATGAAGAATCTCTATTGATGTAGCTTCACCAGCAGCAGAGGAGTGTGGGTAAAATCACTGGAGAAACCAAGCCAGGAAATAAGCCATATTACAACCTATGTGTTGTGATAATTGCGTTGTTTGCTCTATAACCTGTTCATATGCCTTCCCCCCGTTATGTATAGGCCTAAGGCCCGAGAAAACAAGAATAAATCCCCCCATTATGTGTAGGCCTAAGGCCCGAGAAAACGAGAATAAATTCCCCCGTTATGTATAGGCCTAAGGCCAGAGAAAACTAGAATAAATCGCCCCGTTATGTATAGGCATAAGGCCCGAGAAAACAAGAATAAATCACCCCCGTTATGTGTACGCCTAAGGCCCGAGAAAACAAGAATAAATCCCCCCGTTGTGTGTAGGCCTAAGGCCAGAGAAAACTAGAATAAATCACCCCCGTTATGTGTACGCCTAAGGCCCGAGACAACGGGTGGAGTCCACAAAGCATATTGCATGTTACAAACAGTTACATGACCTACAACACGGTCAATCAAGTTAATGTTTCCTACATTATCGTACTACTAAACAACTATTGATTTAGAACACCAGAGAGTTACCGCAAGTCACAAAGATAACAGGCGCTGCCTCCACTATTCCAGCACCATTTCAATTTCAACATATCAATATCATCAAATCACCTATGCTTAGTCTAATAGTTACAACTATTTATTTCAATCAACGTAAGTTAAATATGATGTGGCTGTCCATGGTTGTCCATGGTCCATGGCTGTCCATGGTTCTGATTTATGTGTGTGTTGATTCACCCTAGAGAAACGGCAATGACATCCTATTCTTTCATGTTGGTCTATGGGTTATGAGTCTGTCATACAGTACACCCTTTTAGTTCTTGTTGTTCTAGGCTACCTGAGAATTAAGTAAAACGTCAAAATCCCTATCTCCATACATGGCTAATTTAAAAAAGGGAACATTTTAGCTAGCTAGCTAGCCACGGGAGAACACCAACACAATGCGATGCAGAAGTTCAAGTTCTTTCTGTCAATGATGTCATGTGATTGGTGTGAAGCCTTTTAAACTTTTTTTTTTGGTGCCCTTCAGTTATTTTTTAAACGTTTTAAACAAGGGAGGCCAAATGCTCACTGGCTTCCCTTACATTCAGTGCTACAGGTGGCAACAATGTAATACTCAATTTGACCAGACAGCATCAGATACATGGGCTACACATACAGAGACAGAGGGGCGCTGTTTCCCTTTCTCGGATGCTTTCTCTGGTGAGATACATTATGAAACACAGAGAGACGAAAGATAAATGATTTTACATGTTTTTTTCTTGGTATTTTGTTTTTTCTTGCGGGGGGGGGGCTGGCTTCCCTTGATATCCATGAATGCACCCCACTTCTTACTAGGCTTCACCTGTGTTTCGGAACCTGGCCTTATGAGTACAGCCCAGGACCTCCGCATCCGGCTTCTTCACCTGCGGGATCGTCTGAGACCGGTCACCTGGACAGCTGATGAAACTGTGGGTTTGCACAACCGAAGAATTTCTGCACAAATTGTCAGAAACCATCTCAGAAGCTCAACTGCATGCTAGTTGTCTTCACCAGGGTCTTGACCTGACTGCAGTTCAGCGTCATAACCGACTTCAGAGGGCGAATTCTCACCTTCGATGGTCACTGCCTCATCATGGATGAATCCCAGTTTCAACTGTACTGGACAGATGGCAGACAGTGTGTATGGTGTTGTGTGGGCAAGCGGTCTACTGATCTCAATGTTGTGAACAGAGTGCACCATGGTGGCGGTGGGGTTATGATATGGGCAGGCATAAGCTACGGACAACAAACACAATAGCATTTTATGGCAATTTGAACACAAAGAGATACCGTGACGAGATCCTAAGGCCCATTGTCGCGCCATTCATCCGCCGCCATCACCTCATGTTTCAGCATAATGCACGGCCCCATGTCACAAGGACCTGTACACAATTCCTGGAAACTGAAAATGTCCCCGTTCTTCCATGGCCTGCATACTCACCAGACATGTTACACATTGAGCATGTTTGGGATGCTCTGGATTTATGTGTGCGACAGCATGTTCCAATTCCGGCCAATATCCAGTAACTTTGCATAGCTTGAAGAGGAGTGGGACAACATTCCCCAGGCCACAATCAACAGCCTGATCAACTCTAAGCGAAGGAGATGTGTCGCGCTGCGTAAGGCAAATGGTTTGTCACACCAGATACTGACTGGTTTTCTGATCCACACACCTACCTTTTTAGTTTATTTTTTTAAACTTCTGTTACCAACTGATGTATATCTGTATTCCCAGTCATGATGAAATCCATAGATTAGGCCCTAATGAATTTATTTCAAGTTATTGATTTCCTTGTATGAACTGTAACTCAGTAAAATCTTTGAAATTGTTGTTGCGGTTATATATTTTTGTTAGAACCATTTAAAAAATGAAAGCATTCTGATGTTTCCATGACTGCGTTATAGATCCATTTCCGGGATGCTTGAAGTAAAGTGTTACTGAAAATGTAAATTAAACACAATACAGAACTTGTACAACTCATTGTGTTTAATAATGAAGGAACAATTTCTGCCAAATAAATTATATAAAAACATATCCACAAGCGACATTTGTGGTTTGTACAACAAAGTAATATAACACCTTATGTTCAGTAACTTAAGAGTATGTAAAGTTCTCCAAATGTTTTCAGAGTCTTCTCTTTTGTCAATGGAAGAATAATTCACCAAATTAAAACACATTCAATGATCTTTATGTATTTGTTATTTATGACATTTCATGTTATACAGTATGTTTATTATCATATTTGTTACATGTCTACAACTACACTGTTCTCCAATTTCAATTTGTCATTTAGAACAAGAAAATGAAAGAATTGTTGAAGAAAGAAAATTTTGGAAAAAAAATAAATAATTTGACCCGCGGGATTTTTTTTTTTTTTTTTTACCCTTAAGTGAATGTTTCATGGTGTTCCTACATCAAAGTGTTGTTTATCTTTGTCATCACTAGTTGTTAGGAATATTAATCGAGACGCTTCAGTGGAGATTGTCCTTCTGGTAAACTGCTCAACTTGAAAGCTAATGGTGCTCCTATCTTTGGTGTTACTTTGATTGAGAGACTATGAACCGTAACTGTAGTGTGTATATGAAGAGTTTATTTCCAAAAATGTTATATCCACCAATTTTTTTCACATTTGTGTTTTTTTTTTGATCAGAAATGATTGTTTATGGGTACCTTCACGTGTGTGTAAAGCAATGACTTCTCAGATGTTTCATTTCAATATTTTAAGTGTTTATGAATATATATATCTGTATATATATCCATTATTTAGGTGGAATGGAATGTTCATATCCTGTATATTTGACTGTGATATGTGGTTGTCTCACCTAGATATCTTAAGATGAAGTCACTCTGGATAAGAGTATGTGCTAAATTACTAAAAGGTCAAATGTAAATGTTTTACATCATATTACTCTACTGATTTGTATTGTTTCATATATTTAAGTATTGATGTCATACGGAACATGTGTACAGTTCTTTTATATATATATATATATATATAAAAAACGTAGTTATTTGTTACATTTGACTGTGTAAAACCTAGCAATACTACTTTTAGCTAAACTACATGATTATTTGTCACTGAAATAAACCATCAAGTGATAGATTTCTGTCATTGAACTCCATGCCATGATTAGGATAGACTCAACCCAATTTCTTTCAGAAGTTCTTTCAAATTTAAAAGCTAATAAATACAACTTTTTTTTTTTTTACAATGTTGGAAAAAAAAACTCTTCATCTGTTTTTGCTTGAGAAGTTTGTAGCGGTAGTCTTTTCATCTGTTTGGTGTTTTACCGTCATGATCAAGCTGGCAAGAATGTTGGTATAGTGCAAATTTCAACATTAATAATTGTTTTTCATGTAAAAAGACAAAATAGTTCAGAAATATTAATAATAATTTTTAAAAACTTGTTATTAATTATAAAAGTGTTTGGCTCCAGTAGCAAACCTATTTCTTTCAAGTATCTCTCAACAGTAACAATACAAACAACTGAAACATAGACGCGCATTTGAACAAAAACAACAACAAAATTTTTTGCTTTTATACAAATGAAAAAATAAATCAAAACACTCATAATGTGTAAAGAAACATTACAAAGACCACACGGTAATACTTGATCAGTTGCATAGTTTTTTCTTTCAGGGAAAATTGTTCCCAAGTTCATTGTAGTGCAGAGAAGCAGGAATCACATAAGTCTTGCTCTCCATTCAACAAAAATATATTCTGTATTCTCTTTTCTTTTTATCTGAAAGAGACTTCACAATTTCCCGTCGGATAATCAGACAAAACGGACAGATCAGTCAGTCAACAATTTTTTTTACATGACTCCCCAAAAAAAGGTATTATTTTTGTTTGAAGGGATAAACGGCCCAACGGGTTTCTTCTTGTTATTGGTGAGTCTATATATATATATATATATATATATATATCTGCTCTCTATCACTGTCTCTTATGAGCAGCCACACCCGTCCACAATCATGTTCTGGATGTCCTTCTTGATGATCTTCTGCTCCTCGTTGTAGTAGAGCATAGACATGGCGCGTAGCCGCGTGGGAACGCAGCACGACCGGGTGTTCTGGAATGGCGCGTAGCCCCGCATTCGGTAGTGGTTGATGACAGTGGAGTGGAAGGACAGCGAGGAGCCCGTGATGCTGGCCACGTGGCTGGGGCAGTCGCCCTCGCAGTAGTTGGCGTGGTAGCCCGGCGGCGCGATGATCCAGTCGTTCCAGCCGATGTCCTTGAAGTTGACATAGAACTGCCGCTTGCAACAGATGTGCATCTTTCCGTCGCACTCCAGGCCGCGTTTGGTGCGTCGGCGAGCGTGTTCCTCCATGCCGGGCCGCAATACGACCATGAGGAAAGGCCGGTGGGATTGGTCCCTCTCCCGTCCCGGTTGCTCGCCCTCTGTGTGGACCAAGATGGGTGTGGCGCCCGCCTCGGTGCACTGCGGGCAGGAGACTCGCAGATCGATGACGCTGCCACCGGTGTCCAGGAGGGACTGGATGCTGTGCGACACGGGGAGCGTGTGCCAGCCGCTGCGCCTCGTGTCCACCATCTTCTCA
Organism: Oncorhynchus nerka; assembly: GCF_034236695.1. Lineage (NCBI taxonomy): Eukaryota > Metazoa > Chordata > Actinopteri > Salmoniformes > Salmonidae > Oncorhynchus > Oncorhynchus nerka. The sequence continues at coordinate 90,297,037 of NC_088415.1, forward strand.
GACACCAACTCCTCCTCCTCGCCCTGGGTCTCGTTGAAGGCAAAGCCTGGTGCTTTGGTCTTCTGCCGGCGGCGCTGCAGAAGCTGTATGTTCACCTTGCCCCTGCCTCGCCCTTGCCCCTTGGCCAGCTTGAGGAAGAGCCACACGTTGGCCTGCTCCACCACTGAGAGCTCACTGCCCTCCTTGGAAATGTCAAAGGTCACAGCGGATGTAGTGTCGCCTAGAGGAGAAAAGGGAAAAGGTTGTTTATTCATCACAATGAGAGCAATGCTTCAAATGTGCATAATCATTTTTGGTTAGACGACGCAGGTTTTTCTTTGCTCTTCTACAATAAAACCTAGTATGTTTAAAAGAGAATGTAATTGCTGACTGGAGGTGTGCCCCTCTTTGTCCAAAAATGTAATTTCTGGACGAATCTGTGTGTCTGTCCATTTAGGGGACTTCTTTTGGCTTAAGAGCACCCCTAGAGGCAAAAGCCTCATAGCCTCCTTAAATATATTCAAATGCTTACTCTAAGTATCAAATGGAGCTATAGACTGAAGGAGAGATATTGTACATGCTTTTGACCATGGACAGTCCATTCTATTCCAAATCCATACTCTGTTTGTACAAGAATGCATTTGTTCAAGGTCTGCCGTGTCTGACTAGGTTTGGCTCGGCTTTATCTTCCCCAGTCACTCTGTTTAGTTAGGAACGCAACGGGCGTCAGGTTACACTTTATAATAATCTCCTGGTGACTTTCATTAATACGTCTTTATAAATACTTGTGTAGAATTGAGTCCTGGAGATGCAGTGATTGGACTAGTATATGATGTTCATATTAGGACATCCTCATGGATACCAGACATTTATTGTCTGATATTGTACACAGTTGCCCCTAATAAAAATAAATAAAAAATTATATATATATATATTTTTATATCGGTTATAATAAATGTTTCCAAAAAAATGTAATATAGAGAGCTACCATGAAGTCTCTCTGGCCAATGGTCAACATTGTGCAACCCATCACGTAATAACACACATCTCCAACACACCCTCATTGCTCATTAAGCTAATTAAGAAACGCTAGCGGCCATGACTGAAGTCAAACGAGAGTTGTCTTGGGGGTGTGGTTTGATGTGGGTGTGTTATTTTCACATATCGTACCCTGGCAGAGACTGTTGTTTGTCCCCCCTGTGTCACCGTAGCAACAACATAGCCACCTCCTCAAAAATAGTTACGTCCTTAAAATAGTCTGAATTAATTTAGGATAAATTAAGAAGTCTGTAATTACAATAATTTTGACGTGTTTGCAGTGGTCTTAGTCTCGCAATTTTACACTTAACTAAGGTGTTTGGTGTTGAATTTATCATGCTAAAAAATATGCATGCAGTCTAATCAAGTCTGGAAAGTCGGGAAAATCTGTCTGGCTCTCAGGACTGATTTCTGAGAACAATAACACGTCTACAACTTCCTCATCAGCTGTCCAACTATCGTAAATAAGCACAAGCTACAGGCTGTTTATCAGTGCCCAAAATCACTAGCTCGCTAGCTAAGTTCCAACTCAATAAAGCTAGCAAGTAGTAGTTACTGTAGCAGACACATTGAACAGCCAGGATCAGTTTATCAAGTCACTGGCGAGTGGCAACGTGTGTGCTTAGGTGACGTTTTTTATTTATTTATTTTTTTACAACTTTCTCACTCTCTATTACCAAAGTGTGCGTCTGTCTGGCAGTGTTCGTGCATAGCTGGTTCTCTGTGGTTTTTGTCGGTTTTGGAGAAACATGTCCTGGGAATCTCATTGAATTTAATCACAAACAAACAGGAGTGTAGTGTAACACCTAGTGTAACTAAACAAAGACAGTCAACCATCAAACAGTCTGTCAAAGGTTGGTCGGAATTATTCAGTACTTTTGGGGGCTTTAGCTGTTAATTAGGCATCATAAACCATAAATATTTTGAAATGGGAGCAACTCATATCGCATATGCATATGCATGTACAGAAAAGCCCACCAACATTAAATTACATTCATACAATTCATTCACACGCTACCTTCTCTATCTCTTCTCCTCCTCTATCTATTCTCCTCTATCTCTTCACCTCCTCTATCTCTTCTCCTCCTATCTCATTTTTCTCCTCCTAATGAACAAATTAATAAACAAAGCGGGGAACAAACAATAGTTTGAAAGAAAAGCGCATCAAAATATATTTGGCTAGATCTAAAATAAAAAGAAGAAAATAAGTCTCTTTCCCTCTCTAGCTCTCTGTTCTTTCCCTCTCTAGTCCTCTCTGTTCTTTCCCTATAGTCCTCTCTGTTCTTTCCCTCTAGTCCTCTCTGTTCTTTCCCTCTCTAGTCCTCTCTGTTCTTTCCCTCTAGTCCTCTCTGTTCTTTCCCTCTAGTCCTCTCTGTTCTTTCCCTCTCTAGTCCTCTCTGTTCTTTCCCTCTCTAGTCCTCTCTGTTCTTTCCCTCTAGTCCTCTCTGTTCTTTCCCTCTCTAGTCCTCCCTGTTCCTTCCCTCTCTCTTTTTTCCTTTCCCACCTTCCTCCCATATCTCTCCCTTTCCATATCCTTCTCTCATTTTGCTCAGGCTCTTTCAAAGACCTCTCCATCCAACCCCATCTCCATATATAGCTTCCACACAGCCTAAAGTAATTATTGGGGCTCATATTTGGATGAATGAAGAGATTATACACGGCCAGGAGCCCTCCGATTCGCCTCCATGCCCCCCCCGCCCCACACACACACAATCGTTAACATCCCCCTAATTCCCCTAATTATTGTCCCTTTCTTTAATCGAAGGTTCATTCAAAAGGGTGGTTATTTATAGTTGCCAAGCCATTATGATGCACATTTATGTAAGCAAACAAGCCAGGGAGGAATGCGCTTATTGCACCGCTCTGCAGTATACATTGGCCGACCCTCAATCAAGAAAGCCTCCAGAATCAGAGCAACCCCCCCTCGTTAGGTTGGCGTGTGACAGCGTGCTGTGGTACATGGATACATGGTGTTGTTCCGATGCATTATATTAAACGTTTCCTGTTGCTGTTTTTTTTGCATCTTTGTCTGATTATCATCTTTGATTCACCCACTTCACACCTGAATATGACAATTCTTTCCAACACTAGATATGTACGTGGTTGATGTACACTATACTATATATATATATATACAAAAGTATGTGGACACCCCTTGAAATTAGTGGATTTGTCTATATCGGCCACACCATTCCGTTGCTGACAGGTGTATTAAATCGAACACACAGCCATGCAATCTCCATAGACAAACATTGGCAGTAGAATGGCCTTACTGAAGAGCTCAGTGACTTTCAACGTGGCACCGTTACAGGATGCCACCTTTCCAACAAGACAGTTTGTACAATTTCTGCCCTGCTAGAGCTGCCCCGGTCAACTGTAAGTGTTGTTATTGTGAAGTGGAGCAACAACGTCTCAGCCGCGAAGTGGTAGGCCACACAAGCTCACAGAACGGGACCGGCCAGTATTGATGGGCGTAGCACTGAAATATTGTCTGTCCTCAGTTGCAACACACTACAGAGTTCCAAGCCGTCTCTGGAAGGAAAGTCAGCCCAAGAACTGTTCATCGGGAGCTTCATGAAATGGGTCTCCGTGGCCGAGCAGCCGCACACAAGTCTAAGATCACCATGTCCAATGCCAAGAGTCGGCTGGAGTGGTGTAAAGCTCGCCGCCATTGGACTCTGGAGCAGTGGAAACGCCTTCTAAGGAGTGATGAATCACACTTCACCATCTGGCAGTCTGACGGATAAATCTGGGCTTGACGGATGCCAGGAGAACGCTACCTGGCCCAATGCATAGTGCCAACTGTAAAAATTGGTGGAGAAGGAATAATGGTCTGAGGCTGTTTGTCATGGTTTTTAGCTAGGCCCTTTTCCCTTATTAAGGGAAATCTTAACGCTACAGCATACAATGACATTTTAGACAATTCTGTTCTTCAAACTTTGTAGCATGTGTTTGGTGAAGGCCCTTTCCTGTTTCAGAATGACAATGCCCCCGTGCACAGAGCGAGATCCATACATAAATAGTTTGTCGAGATCGGTGTGGAAGAACTTGACTGGCCTGCACAAAGCCCTGACCTCAACTCCATCAAACACCGTTGTGAATGAATTGGAACGCCGACTCTGAGCCAGGCCTAATCGCCCAACACCAGTGCACGACCTCACTCATGCTCTTGTGGCTGAATGGAAGTAAGTCCTCGCAGCAATGTTCCAACATCTAGTGGAAAGGGGGTGGGGGGACTACTACATATTAATGCCCAAGATTTTGGAATGAGATGTTCGACGAGCAGGTGTCCACATACATTTGGTGATGCAGTGTATCTGAAGCAAGAAGGCTGCAAAGTCGAAGCGTCTGTATAAAGCTATCCCTGATGCAGTGATAATAATAATGATTTAAAAACAGTTATGTAAGTTTTATGCAACATATTTTTGAGGGCGGACCGTCACACAGAAAACGGTTATCTAAATGTACGGGTTTTACTCACCAACCTTCTGGATGGTGCCTTTTGATGAACCGCTCTTGTAAAAGGATGAAAACCGAGGCCTGAAATCCAACAACTTGGTCTACTTTCAGTTCCTCTGAACATAGAGACATTAGGGTACAGTTGTACAGTGCAGTTTTCTGCGTTGACACAAAGTGCTTGAGAGAGAGAGAGAGACAGCTGGGGAACACGTGTCTCTGCTACTTCTCTGCTACTTGTCGGAGGATACAGTCTCTCTCTCTCTCTCTCTCTCGCTCTCTCTCGCTCTCTCTCTAGCTCTCTCTCTGTCTCTCTCTCTCGCTCTCTGTCTTTGGCTCTCTCTCTCTGGCTCTCTCTCTCTGGCTCTCTCTCTCTCTGTCTCTCTCTCTCTCTCTGGCTCTCTCTCTCTCTCTCTCTCTCTCTCTCTCTCTCTCTGCCCCTCTCTCCCCGTCTGATGATAACATTTAAGCTCTGAAAAGTTCCTTCTGCGTCCTGTTCTTAATATCCACAACACAGCATTTCTATGACAGCAAGATTGTCTGACCGTTTCTTTTGGTTGTCCCCATAAGACATCCCTTTGCAGAAACCCTTTTTGGTTCCAGGTAGAATGATTTTAGTTCTAGGTAGAACCCTACATGGAACCAAAAAGGGTTCTACCTGGGACCAAAAAGGGTTCCATGGTAGGGACAACCGAAGAACCCTTTTTGGAACCCTTTTTTTAGAAGAGTGTAGAGCTGACAACTCCTGAGTGCACATTGAGTGCACATTCCCCCTCACATACGAACCCCAGACCTGTCAACATACCTCTCTGTGTGTTCCTCTTTACTGTCATCATACCTCTCTGTGTGTTCCTCTCTACTGTCATCATACCTCTCTGTGTGTTCCTCTCTACTGTCATCATACCTCTCTGTGTGTTCCTCTCAACTGTCATCATAGCTCTCTGTGTGTTCCTCCCTACTGTCATCATACCTCTCTGATGTGTTCCTCTCAACTGTCATCATACAGTACCTCTCTGTGTGTTCCTCTCTACTGTCATCATACCTCTCTGTGTGTTCCTCTCTACTGTCATCATACCTCTCTGTGTGTTCCTCTCTACTGTCATCATACCTCTCTGTGTGTTCCTCTCTACTGTCATCATACAGTACCTCTCTGGGTGTTCCTCTCTACTGTCATCATACCTCTCTGATGTGTTCCTCTCAACTGTCATCATACAGTACCTCTCTGTGTGTTCCTCTCAACTGTCATCATACAGTACCTCTCTGTGTGTTCCTCTCTACTGTCATCATACCTCTCTGTGTGTTCCTCTCTACTGTCATCATACCTCTCTGTGTGTTCCTCTCTACTGTCATCATACCTCTCTGTGTGTTCCTCTCTACTGTCATCATACAGTACCTCTCTGGGTGTTCCTCTCTACTGTCATCATACCTCTCTGATGTGTTCCTCTCAACTGTCATCATACAGTACCTCTCTGTGTGTTCCTCTCTACTGTCATCATACCTCTCTGTGTGTTCCTCTCTACTGTCATCATACCTCTCTGTGTGTTCCTCTCTACTGTCATCATACAGTACCTCTCTGGGTGTTCCTCTCTACTGTCATCATACCTCTCTGTGTGTTCCTCTCAACTGTCATCATACAGTACCTCTCTGTGTGTTCCTCTCTACTGTCAACATACCTCTCTGTGTGTTCCTCTCTACTGTCATCATACCTCTCTGTGTGTTCCTCTCTACTGTCATCATACCTCTCTGTGTGTTCCTCTCTACTGTCATCATACCTCTCTGTGTGTTCCTCTCTACTGTCATCATACCTCTCTGTGTGTTCCTCTCTACTGTCATCATACCTCTCTGTGTGTTCCTCCCTACTGTCATCATACAGTACCTCTCTGGGTGTTCCTCTCTACTGTCATCATACCTCTCTGTGTATTCCTCTCTACTGTCAACATACCTCTCTGTGTTCCTCTCTACTGTCATCATACCTCTCTGTGTGTTCCTCTCTACTGTCATCATACCTCTCTGTGTTCCTCCCTACTGTCATCATACAGTACCTCTCTGTGTGTTCCTCTCTACTGTCATCATACCTCTCTGTGTATTCCTCTCTACTGTCAACATACCTCTCTGTGTTCCTCTCTACTGTCAACATACCTCTCTGTGTGTTCCTCTCTACTGTCAACATACCCGTCTGTGTGTTCCTCTCTACTGTCATCATACCTCTCTGATGTGTGCCCACCTCCCTCTCTAACTTCCTACTTCCTAAACCCATTTGGTGCGTTCATTCTAGAACGTCAACCTCACTATAAATATACAGTAGTATGGGGTTTCTGTGTGTTCCTCTCTACTCTAGAACGTCAACCTCACTATAAATATACAGTAGTTTCACTCCTTTACTTTTCTCCTGTAATGTAATGGCTGAACAGAGACAGCAACCAGGCTCGGGGTTCCCCCATTTTAAAACAATTGAAAAATAAAATTGACTTTTTTCATGAGGCGACAGTAGCTAAGGCTGATTCATTTAAGTCTGTAGTCCATATTAATTTAGTCCATAGTTCATTTTAATTTAGTCTATAGTCCATTTTCATTTAGTCCATAGTTCATTTTAATTTAGTCTATAGTCCATTTTCATTTAGTCCATAGTTCATTTTAATTTAGTCTATAGTCCATTTTAATTTAGTCTACAGTCCATATTGATTTAGTCTATAGCCATATAGTCCATACACACAATTGGCATGTCACATAATTTACAATTCCTTTTTCTTAATCCCATACCAACCTTTCATTTAACCTTTATTTAACCAGGCAAACCAGCTAATAACAAATCATTTATTTTCAATGACGACCTCCCAAACATATATTGAATGTGCCCCTCCAGCAGCTGCGTTTGTAATGTCTCACTGAAATCATCTAGTCAAAGCTGCAGTTGACATTCTCTGAAGCGTTGGGAACTCGTGCTAGCTGAGGATGCACATAACCCCCAAACTAAGAAACTGAAAAGGGATGTCAATAAGTTTCATCTAAGCCTTGTTGACCACAAGTTCGAAGGAATCCTCAAGAGAAAGCCATAAGCACCACAGACACTTGTCAACTTTAAAACGTTTTCAGACCTAGGCAGACCACACATTTCACACACGCAGGTAGTGTGGGTTTCAGGCCGCGTGGGTTTTAGGCAGCGTGGGTTTTAGGCAGCGTGGGTTTCAGGCCGCGTGGGTTTTAGGTTGCGTGGGTTTCAGGCAGTGTGGGTTTCAGGCAGCGTGGGTTTCAGACAGCGTGGGTTTTAGGTTGCATGGGTTTCAGGCAGTGTGGGTTTCAGGCAGTGTGGGTTTCAGACCGCGTGGGTTTTAGGTTGCATGGGTTTCAGGCAGGGTGGGTTTCAGGCAGTGTGGGTTTCAGGCAGTGTGGGTTTCAGGCAGTGTGGGTTTCAGGCAGTGTGGGTTTCAGGCAGTGTGGGTTTCAGGCAGTGTGGGTTTCAGGCCGCGTGGGTGTTAGGCAGTGTGGGTTTCAGGCAGCGTGGGTTTCAGGTAACGTGGGTTTCGGGTAGCGTAAGTTTCAGGCAGCGTGGGTTTCAGGCAGCGTGGGTGACAGGTAACGTGGGTTTCAGGCAGCGTGGGTTTCAGGTAGCGTGGGTTTCAGGTAACGTGGGTTTCAGGCAGTGTGGGTTTCAGGTAGCACGTTATTTTACACACAAAAAAAGAACCCTTTCCACAGAGGGTTCTACATGAAACCCCGAAAGGGTTCTACCTGGAACAAAAAATGGTTCTCTTATGGGCTAGCAACATATAACAGCTGAAGAACCCCTTGGGAACCTTTGTTTACTGCTGGTATTTAAATGAAGAGGAAACAGGGGGTAGTTTCTGGTTCTTTTTCAAACCATTCAACAGGAGTAATAACTACCTTGTACCTTACCACTACCGAGTGGTGTTTAAATCAACCAAAACATACCCAGAAAGTAATGCATGTTATTACTGTATAATTAACATTTTACCATGTCATTTCTTAGTACCTAGGAATACACTTTAAATTAAACGCTATACACACCTGGCTCGGCAAAGGTGATGATCTCGGAGGGCGGCTCGGGTGGCGGCGCCGCCCCCACGCCGCCCCCCGGCCCCTCCTCCTGGATCTCCACGCTGCCGTCCTTGCCCACGCGGCCCACGTGTAGTTTCTTGATGGCGTTGAGCAGGGCGGCACGCGGCACCGGGTGGGTGACGTTGGGCCTCGCGCTGAGATGGAGCATGTCGAGGATGTGCTGCTTCACCGCTTCCACCATGTCTGTCTGAGCCGACGTCTGAGCCGAAGCCGATTCAGATGCTGACTCAGATCCAGGAGGGGCCGGGACAGAACCCGGGTCCGAGCCCAGGTAGTCACTCCTCATCTGGGCCAGCACACAGGAAGGACAGGGGGTCACCTGGATCTCCTCCACCTGCTCCTGTCCCCGTGTAGCTCCATCCACCGCCGCAAGTGATCCCGCTACCGTAGCGGAGCCACATCCTGTCTGCAGCCCAGGGAGAAGCAACGCCAGCACCCGAAACAACGCGGCTAACGAGGGCATCCTGTGCTACAAAGCTCAGACAACTCACAGACACACACACACACACTCACACATACACACACTCCCTGGAGAGGGTGATGAGAGGACTGCGGCAAGGGGTGACTGAATGAGAAGCAGCACACCGGAGAGCTCTCTTCACCTTACCTCTGTTTCCCTGAAAGAACAAGTTTGAGAAAAGTACAATCCTTCTTTGAGAGTGGTACTATAGCTTCAAAAAGTTGGATGTTGGAAAGTGGAGATGGAGGTTTTGAGACCAGGCTCTTTACTTTGGTCCTCATAAACCAGGTCTTTGCTGCAGTCCTTGTAAACCACTTATCCTATCAAGTCCAGGAAAGCAGGTGTCTCCTCTCAGCTTTGACTCCTCTCAGATTTGTAAAACCATTCCTCTTCTTTTTGTCCAGTTAGTGAAGTCTCTTGTCCACTCTCTCCAGTCTCGTGTTTGGTAGAGAGTGTCCACGCTACTTTAGTCCTTGAACAAAGTGACTGGGAGATAGAGCAGTGTGTTGAGCTGCAGTAGTGATGGTGTCCTTTCCTGCTGATGTACACAGCACTGGAGAAGCCTCACTATGTCGGAGTTGAATGGCTTTGTAAAAGTGGGCAGGGTTAGAGTGCTCTCCCTCTTTCTCTCTCTCTCTCTCTCTTTCTTTTTCTTTCTTTCTTTCTTTCTTTCTTTCTTTCTTTCTTTCTTTCTTTCTTTCTTTCTTTCTTTCTTTCTTTCTTTCTTTCTTTCTTTCTTTCTTTCTTTCTTTCTTTCTTTCTTTCTTTCAACTCTCTTTTTTTATCCCTCCCTCTCTACCCCCCATTACTACTGTATATTTCACTACTTCCTCCCTCTCTACCCCCCCATTACTACTGTATATTTCACTACTTCCTCCCTCTCTACCCCCCCCCATTACTACTGTATATTTCACTACTTCCTCCCTCTCTACCCCCCCCCCATTACTACTGTATATTTCACTACTTCCTCCCTCTCTACCCCCCCCCCATTACTACTGTATATTTCACTACTTCCTCCCTCTCTACCCCCCCATTACTACTGTATATTTCACTACTTCCTCCTCTCTACCCCCCCCCATTACTTCCTCCCTCCCTCTCTACCCCCCCCCATTACTACTGTATATTTCACTACTTCCTCCTCTCTACCCCCCCATTACTACTGTATATTTCACTACTTCCTCCCTCTCTACCCCCCCCCATTACTACTGTATATTTCCCTCTACTTCCTCCCCCCCTCTCTACCCCCTCCCCATTACTACTGTATATTTCACTACTTCCTCCCTCTCTACCCCCCATTACTACTGTATATTTCACTACTTCCTCCCTCTCTACCCCCATTACTACTGTATATTTCACTACTTCCTCCCTCTCTACCCCCCCCCATTACTACTGTATATTTCACTACTTCCTCCTCTCTACCCCCCCCCATTACTACTGTATATTTCACTACTTCCTCCCTCTCTACCCCCCATTACTACTGTATATTTCACTACTTCCTCCTCTCTACCCCCCCCCATTACTACTGTATATTTCACTACTTCCTCCCTCTCTACCCCCCCCATTACTACTGTATATTTCACTACTTCCTCCCTCTCTACCCCCTCCCCATTACTACTGTATATTTCACTACTTCCTCCCTCTCTACCCCCCCATTACTACTGTATGTTTCACTACTTCCTCCTCTCTACCCCCCCCCATTACTACTGTATATTTCACTACTTCCTCCCTCTCTACCCCCCCCATTACTACTGTATATTTCACTACTTCCTCCTCTCTACCCCCCATTACTACTGTATATTTCACTACTTCCTCCTCTCTACCCCCCCCATTACTACTGTATATTCACTACTTCCTCCCTCTCTACCCCCATTACTACTGTATATTTCACTACTTCCTCCCTCTCTACCCCCCCCCATTACTACTGTATATCTTTCACTACTTCCTCCCTCTCTACCCCCCCCATTACTACTGTATATCTCACTACTTCCTCCCTCTCTACCCCCCATTACTACTGTATATTTCACTACTTCCTCCCTCTACTACCCCCTCCCCATTACTACTGTATATTTCACTACTTCCTCCCTCTCTACCCCCATTACTACTGTATATTTCACTACTTCCTCCCTCTCTACCCCCCCCATTACTACTGTATATTTCACTACTTCCTCCCTCTCTACCCCCCCCATTACTACTGTATATTTCCCTCTCTACCCCCATTACTACTGTATATTTCACTACTTCCTCCCTCTCTACCCCCCCCATTACTACTGTATATTTCACTACTTCCTCCTCTCTACCCCCCCATTACTACTGTATATTTCCCCTCCCTCTCTACCCCTCCCATTACTACTGTATATTCACTACTTCCTCCCTCTCTACCCCCCCCCATTACTACTGTATATTTCACTACTTCTACTCCTCTCTACCCCCCATTACTACTGTATATTTCACTACTTCCTCCCTCTCTACCCCCCCCATTACTACTGTATATTTCACTACTTCCTCCCTCTCTACCCCCCCATTACTACTGTATATTTCACTACTTCCTCCCTCTCTACCCCCATTACTACTGTATATTTCACTTTCCCCCTCTCTACCCCCCCCCATTACTACTCCTCTCTACCCCTCTCTACCCCCCATTACTACTGTATATTTCACTACTTCCTCCCTCTCCCCCCTACTGTATCTACTTCCTCCCTCTCTAACCCCCCATTACTACTGTATATTCACTACTTCCTCCCTCTCTACCCCCCCATTACTACTGTATATTTCACTACTTCCTCCCTCTCTACCCCCCCCCTTCCTCCTCTCTATTACTTACTGTATATTTCACTACTTCCTCCTCTCTAACCCCCATCTCTGTACCCCTCCCTCATTACTACTGTATATTTCACTACTTCCTCCCTCTCTACCCCCTCCCCATTACTACTGTATATTTCACTACTTCCTCCCTCTCTATCCCCCCATTACTACTGTATATTTCACTACTTCCTCCCTCTCTACCCCCCCCATTACTACTGTATATTTCACTACTTCCTCCTCTCTACCCCCCATTACTACTGTATGTTCACTACTTCCTCCCTCTCTATCCCCCCATTACTACTGTATATTTCACTACTTCCTCCCTCTCTACCCCCCATTACTACTGTATATTTCACTACTTCCTCCCTCTCTACCCCCATTACTACTGTATATTTCACTACTTCCTCCCTCTCTACCCCCCATTACTACTGTATATTTCACTACTTCTCCCTCTCTACCCCCCATTACTACTGTATGTTTCACTACTTCCTCCCCCCCCCCCATTACTACTGTATATTTCACTACTTCCTCCCTCTCTAACCCCCCCCATTACTACTGTATATTTCACTACTTCCTCCCTCTCTATCCCCCCCCATTACTACTGTATATTTCACTACTTCCTCCCCTCTATTACTACTGTATACTTTCACTACTCTCCCCCCTCTACTCTACCCCCCATTACTACTGTATATCTCACTACTTCCTCCCTCTCTACCCCCATTACTACTGTATATTTCACTACTTCCTCCTCTCTACCCCCCCATTACTACTGTATATTTCACTACTTCCTCCCCTCCCCACCCCATTACTACTGTATATTTCACTACTTCCTCCCTCTCCCCATTACTACTGTATATTTCCCTTCCCTCTCTACCCCCTACTGTATATTTCACTACTTCCTCCCTCTCTACCCCCCATTACTACTGTATATTTCACTACTTCCTCCCTCTCTACCCCCCCCCATTACTACTGTATATTTCACTACTTCCTCCCTCTCTACCCCCCATTACTACTGTATATTTCACTACTTCCTCCCTCTCTACCCCCCCCCATTACTACTGTATATTTCACTACTTCCTCCTCTCTACCCCCCCCATTACTACTGTATATTTCACTACTTCCTCCCTCTCTACCCCCCCATTACTACTGTATATTTCACTACTTCCTCCCTCTCTACCCCCCTCCCCATTACTACTGTATATTTCACTACTTCCTCCCTCTCTACCCCCTCCCCATTACTACTGTATATTTCACTACTTCCTCCCTCTCTACCCCCCCATTACTACTGTATATTTCACTACTTCCTCCCTCTCTACCCCCCATTACTACTGTATATTTCACTACTTCCTCCCTCTCCCCCTCCCCATTACTACTGTATATCTCACTACTTCCTCCTCTCTACCCCCCATTACTACTGTATATTTCACTACTTCCTCCCTCTCTACCCCTCCCCATTACTACTGTATATTCACTACTTCCTCCCTCTCTACTACTTCCTCCCTCTCTACCCCCCCATTACTACTGTATATTTCACTACTTCCTCCCTCTCTACCCCCATTACTACTGTATATTTCACTACTTCCTCCCTCTCTACCCCCCCATTACTACTGTATATTTCACTACTTCCTCCCTCTCTACCCCCCCCATTACTACTGTATATTTCACTACTTCCTCCCTCTCTACCCCCTCCCCATTACTACTGTATATTTGACTACTTCCTCCTCTCTACCCCCCCATTACTACTGTATATTTCACTACTTCCTCCTCTCTACCCCCCCCCATTACTACTGTACCCCCCATTACTACTGTATATTTCACTATTACTACTCCTCCCTCCTCTACCCCCTCCCCATTACTACTGTATATTTCACTACTTCCTCCCTCTCTACCCCCCCATCCCATTACTACTGTATATTTCACTACTTCCTCCTCTCTACCCCCCCCATTACTACTGTATATTTCACTACTTCCCTCTCTACCCCCCATTACTACTGTATATTTCACTACTTCCTCCCTACTGTATATTTCACTACCCCCATTACTACTGTATATTTCACTACTTCCTCCCTCTCTACCCCCCCCATTACTACTGTATATTTCACTACTTCCTCCCTCTCTATGCCCCCCCCATTACTACTGTATATTTCACTACTTCCTCCTCTCTACCCCCCCCCATTACTACTGTATATTTCACTACTTCCCCTCTACTGTACCCCCCCATTACTACTGTATATTTCACTACTTCCTCCCTCTCTACCCCCCCCATTACTACTGTATATTTCACTACTTCCTCCCTCTCTACCCCCCATTACTACTGTATATTTCACTACTTCCTCCCTCTCTACCCCCCCCATTACTACTGTATATTTCACTACTTCCTCCCTCTCTACCCCCCATTACTACTGTATATTTCACTACTTCCTCCCTCTCTACCCCCCCCCATTACTACTGTATATTTCACTACTTCCTCCCTCTCTACCCCCCCCATTACTACTGTATATTTCACTACTTCCTCCCTCTCTACCCCCCCCCCATTACTACTGTATATTTCACTACTTCCTCCCCCATCTCTACCCCCCCCCTACTGTATATTTCACTACTTCCTCCCTCTACCCCCCCTCCCCATTACTACTGTATATTTCACTACTTCCTCCCTCTCTACCCCCTCCCCATTACTACTGTATATTTCACTACTTCCTCCCTCTCTACCCCCCCCATTACTACTGTATATTTCACTACTTCCTCCTCTCTACCCCCCATTACTACTGTATATTTTCACCCTCTCTACCCTCCCCATCTCTACCTTCCTCCCCATTACTACTGTATATTTCACTACTTCCTCCCTCTCTACCCCCCCATTACTACTGTATATTTCACTACTTCCTCCCTCTCTACCCCCCCATTACTACTGTATATTTCACTACTTCCTCCTCTCTACCCCCCCCCATTACTACTGTATATTTCACTACTTCCTCCCTCTCTACCCCCCATTACTACTGTATATTTCACTACTTCCTCCCTCTCTACCCCCCCATTACTACTGTATATTTCACTACTTCCTCCTCTCTACCCCCCTCCCCATTACTACTGTATATTTCACTACTTCCTCCTCTCTACCCCCCATTACTACTGTATATTTCACTACTTCCTCCTCTCTACCCCCCCATTACTACTGTATATTTCACTACTTCCTCCCTCTCTACCCCCCCCATTACTACTGTATATTTCACTACTTCCTCCCTCTCTACCCCCCCCATTACTACTGTATATTTCACTACTTCCTCCCTCTCTACCCCCCCCCATTACTACTGTATATTTCACTACTTCCTCCTCTCTACCCCCCCATTACCCCATTACTACTTATATTTCACTACTTCCTCCTCTCTACCCCCCCCATTACTACTGTATATTTCACTACTTCCTCCCTCTCTACCCCCCCCCATTACTACTGTATATTTCACTTCCTTC
The DNA here is from genome assembly GCF_034236695.1 of Oncorhynchus nerka. Lineage (NCBI taxonomy): Eukaryota > Metazoa > Chordata > Actinopteri > Salmoniformes > Salmonidae > Oncorhynchus > Oncorhynchus nerka. The sequence goes on from NC_088415.1 coordinate 90,312,317, forward strand.
CTCCCCCCTACTACCCCTACTTCCCCCTTACTACTGTATATTTCACTACTTCCTCCCTCTCTACCCCCTCCCCATTACTACTGTATATTTCACTACTTCCTCCCTCTCTACCCCCCCCATTACTACTGTATATTTCACTACTTCCTCCCTCTCTACCCCCCCCATTACTACTGTATATTTCACTACTTCCTCCCTCTCTACCCCCCCCCATTACTACTGTATATTTCACTACTTCCTCCCTCTCTACCCCCCATTACTACTGTATATTTCACTACTTCCTCCCTCTCTACCCCCCCATTACTACTGTATATTTCACTACTTCCTCCCTCTCTCCCCCCCCATTACTACTGTATATTTCACTACTTCCTCCCTCTCTACCCCCCTTCCCCATTACTACTGTATATTTCACTACTTCCTCCCTCTCTACCCCCCCCCATTACCCATTACTACTGTATATTTCACTACTTCCTCCCTCTCTACCCCCCATTACTACTGTATATTTCACTACTTCCTCCCTCTCTACCCCCCCCATTACTACTGTATATTTCACTACTTCCTCCCTCTCCCCCTCCCCATTACTACTGTATATTTCACTACTTCCTCCCTCTCTACCCCCCCATTACTACTGTATATTCCACTACTTCCTCCCTCTCTACCCCCCATTACTACTGTATATTTCACTACTTCCTCCCTCTCTACCCCCCATTACTACTGTATATTTCACTACTTCCTCCCTCTCTACCCCCCCCATTACTACTGTATATTTCCACTACTTCCTCCCTCTCTACCCCCCCATTACTACTGTATATTTCACTACTTCCTCCCTCTCTACCTCCCCCCATTACTACTGTATATTTCACTACTTCCTCCCTCTCTACCCCCTCCCCATTACTACTGTATATTTCACTACTTCCTCCCTCTCTACCCCCCCATTACTACTGTATATTTGACTACTTCCTCCCTCTCTACCCCCCCATTACTACTGTATATTTCACTACTTCCTCTCTCTCTACCCCCTCCCCATTACTACTGTATATTTGACTACTTCCTCCCTCTCTACCCCCCCCATTACTACTGTATATTTCACTACTTCCTCCCTCTCTACCCCCCCCCATTACTACTGTATATCTCACTACTTCCTCCCTCTCTACCCCCCCATTACTACTGTATATTTCACTACTTCCTCCCTCTCTACCCCCCATTACTACTGTATATTTCACTACTTCCTCCCTCTCTACCCCCCCCATTACTACTGTATATTTGACTACTTCCTCCCTCTCTACCCCCCATTACTACTGTATATTTCACTACTTCCTCCCTCTCTACCCCCATTACTACTGTATATTTCACTACTTCCTCCTCTCTACCCCCCATTACTACTGTATATTTCACTACTTCCTCCCTCTCTACCCCCCCCATTACTACTGTATATTTCACTACTTCCTCCCTCTCTACCCCCCCCCATTACTACTGTATATTCCACTACTTCCTCCCTCTCTATCCCCCCCATTACTACTGTATATTTCACTACTTCCTCCCTCTCTACCCCCCCATTACTACTGTATATTTCACTACTTCCTCCCTCTCTACCCCCCCATTACTACTGTATATTTCACTACTTCCTCCCTCTCTACTGTTTCCCCCCCCCATTACTACTGTATATTTCACTACTTCCTCCCTCTCTACCCCCCCATTACTACTGTATATTTCACTACTTCCTCCTCTCTACCCCCCCCATTACTACTGTATATTTCACTACTTCCCCTCTCTACCCCCCCCATTACTACTGTATATTTCACTACTTCCTCCCTCTCTACCCCCCCCCATTACTACTGTATATTTCACTACTTCCTCCCTCTCTACCCCCCCCATTACTACTGTATATTTCACTACTTCCTCCCTCTCTACCCCCATTACTACTGTATATTCCACTACTTCCTCCCTCTCATCCCCCATTACTACTGTATATTTCACTACTTCCTCCCTCTCTACCCCCCATTACTACTGTATATTTCACTACTTCCTCCCTCTCCACCCCCTTCCCCATTACTACTGTATATTTCACTACTTCCCCCTCTCTACCCCCATTACTACTGTATATTTCACTACTTCCTCCCTCTCTACCCCCATTACTACTGTATATTTCACTACTTCCTCCTCTCTACCCCCCCCATTACTACTGTATATTTCACTACTTCCTCCCTCTCATCCCCCTCTCCCCATTACTACTGTATATTTCACTACTTCCTCCTCTCTACCCCCATTACTACTGTATATCTCACTACTTCCTCCCTCTCTACCCCCATTACTACTGTATATTTCACTACTTCCCCCTCTCTACCCCCATTACTACTGTATATTTCACTACTTCCTCCCTCTCTACCCCCCCATTACTACTGTATATTTCACTACTTCCTCCTCTCTACCCCCCATTACTACTGTATATTCCACTACTTCCTCCCTCTCTACCCCCCCATTACTACTGTATATTTCACTACTTCCTCCTCTCTACCTCCCCCCCATTACTACTGTATATTTCACTACTTCCTCCCTCTCTACCCCCTCCCCATTACTACTGTATATTTCACTACTTCCTCTCTCTCTACCCCCCATTACTACTGTATATTTGACTACTTCCTCCCTCTCTACCCCCCCATTACTACTGTATATTTCACTACTTCCTCTCTCTCTACCCCCTCCCCATTACTACTGTATATTTGACTACTTCCTCCCTCTCTACCCCCCATTACTACTGTATATTTCACTACTTCCTCCCTTCTCTACCCCCCATTACTACTGTATATTTCACTACTTCCTCCCTCTCTACCCCCTCATTACTACTGTATATTTCACTACTTCCTCCCTTTCCTCACCATGGAGGAGGAGGAAGAGTCACTGTGTCACCCTGATTCATTCTTATCACACACACACACACACACACACACACACACACACACACACACACACACACACAGGGATACAGTAAGCTATACTCATGACTCAGCATGACATCATCGTGAGTTAAAGCATGCCGCGTGTCAACACACCGCTGATATACACATGTTGGAATGGATTCTCTAGGGAATTTCTCTTCACCCCTAGAGTCAGTTTCTTGGGCAGTGGTTTCCTTGAGGACAAGTCGCTGATAAACGTGACCTGTTGGACTGTTGACTTGGGACTAGTGGCGGTCAGATAAAACAGTGAACACGTCACATGGTTACATCTGTGGGTTTCTGACAAGTCCAGTGTGCTGAGTGAGTTGTGGTTACATCTGTGGGGTTCTTACAAGTCCAGTGTGCTGAGTGAGTTGTTGTTACATCTGTGGGGTTCTGACAAGTCCAGTGTGCTGAGTGAGTTGTTGTTACATCTGTGGGGTTCTGACAAGTCCAGTGTGCTGAGTGAGTTGTTGTTACATCTGTGGGGTTCTGACAAGTCCAGTGTGCTGAGTGAGTTGTTGTTACATCTGTGGGGTTCTTACAAGTCCAGTGTGCTGAGTGAGTTGTTGTTACATCTGTGGGGTTCTGACAAGTCCAGTGTGCTGAGTGAGTTGTTGTTACATCTGTGGGGTTCTGACAAGTCCAGTGTGCTGAGTGAGTTGTTGTTACATCTGTGGGGTTCTGACAAGTCCAGTGTGCTGAGTGAGTTGTTGTTACATCTGTGGGGTTCTGACAAGTCCAGTGTGCTGAGTGAGTTGTTGTTACATCTGTGTGGTTCTGACAAGTCCAGTGTACTGAGTGAGTTGTTGTTACATCTGTGGGGTTCTGACAAGTCCAGTGTGCTGAGTGAGTTGTTGTTACATCTGTGGGGTTCTGACAAGTCCAGTGTGCTGAGTGAGTTGTTGTTACATCTGTGGGGTTCTGACAAGTCCAGTGTGCTGAGTGAGTTGTTGTTACAGTTGTACCATTCGAGCTTCACAAGCAGAGTAATTCATTTCTTAATATATGGCTCTGGGCTTTGGCTACATCACAGCCTCTGCCATAGAAACAAACAGAGCACGGTGTCGGTGATTGGACCTTTAAAATGCAATATCTAGCACAAACTGTGCAAAACAAAATACCTATTTACAAGAGCTAGGTAAAAAAAAAGAGAGGCTATCAGGTTTAAGGTATGACCCATGTGCAGACTGTGTTGAAGTAACAATGTTTATTGTACCAACAGGGGAAGGCAACTGACAGGTCAAGGCCGGCAGGAGTCGGTAAACCACAGTAGGGGGCAAAGGTACAGGACGGCAGGCAGGCCCAGGGTCAGGTCAGATAGAGGTCGGTAAAACCACAGTAGGGGGCAAAGGTACAGGACGGCAGGCAGGCCCAGGGTCAGGTCAGATAGAGGTCGGTAAACCAGAGTAGGGGGCAAAGGTACAGGACGGCAGGCAGGCCCAGGGTCAGGTCAGATAGAGGTCGGTAAACCAGAGTAGTGGGCAAAGGTACAGGACGGTAGGCAGGCCCAGGGTCAGGTCAGGTCAGATAGAGGTCGCTAAACCACAGTAGGGGGCAAAGGTACAGGACGGCAGGCAGGCCCAGGGTCAGGCAGGCGAACTCGGAGTCAGGACAGACCGGGGTGAAAACAGGAGGACTAGAAAAGAGAGACCGGAAAAAACAGGAGCTGAGACACAAAACGTTGGTAGGCTTGAACAAACACGATGAACTGGCACAGACAGATGGAAAACACAGGTATACATACTCAGGGGATAAGTGGGGAAGATGGGCGACACCTGGAGGGGGGTGGGGACAAGCAGCCCTCTAGGAGCGCCACCCGGCGTCCTACCTGGGCGCATACCTGGCTGAGCGGGGTGCTGGCGCTGGAACTCAGAGATGAGGCCTGGGTCCAGGATGTCCCTAGCGGAGACCCAGCACCTCTCCTCCGGGCCATAACCCTCCCATTCAAAACAGGTACTGGAATCCCCTGCCCCGAGGTCGAACCTTCAGGAGACGTCTCACCCTGTATGCCGGTCGGCCGTCGATGAGATGGGGTGGGCCTGGAAACAGGAGACAAGGGGCAGTCAGACATGGCTTTAACTCTAGACACAGAAAAGGTAGGAACAATATGGAGGGTAAGGGACAACAGAGGACAAACAGTAGAGGGAATAATGATCTTGGAGTGCGGGGGAAAAGGTCTCGGTTTCCGGGGATGTAGGACAGGTTCCAGCCCACGATGGCACCAGTAGCCCAGTCAATGGAGGGATTGTTTTGCTGGAGCCAAGATAATCCCAATACCACGGGAACCTGCGGAGACTCAACCAGCAGGAATTGGATCGTCTCCCTGTGGTTCCCTGACACTCATAGGTTGACCGGGGTGGTCTGGTGGGTGACCCGTCCTACAGAGCGCCCGTCCAGCGCTTAAACAACCATGGGAATGGAGAGGGGTTGAGTTGGGATGCCAAGTTTGGACGCCAGGGTAACATCCATGACTCACATCAGCCCCACAGTCAATGAGTACCTGGAGAGACTTGGACTGGTCGCCCCACCGCAGGATGGCATGGAGAGGGGGGCGAGCAAGAGGAGATGAAAAATGAACTTTAAGACCCACCAGAGGTGTACTCACTCCAAGGAATGAGCTAGGACTCTCGAAGGGACCGATAGACACATAAGGACCGACAGTACCGCAATACAGAAGACTCTGGGTCTCAAGTCTGCGTACGCCTTAGGCTGGAGACAGCCTAGCCCTGCCAAGCTGCATCGGCTCGGGAAGAGGTGAATCGGCAGTCTCCGGAGACTCTTGGAAGGACTCAAGTAAGCTTGGATCCTCTCGGGGACAAAAACACTGGGGACTTCCAGAGTTCATCAGATGCATGGTGGGATCCCCGAGAGAGCGATGCGGACCGCAATCGTACCTCTTCTCCCTCCAACGTTCCTGTGGCTGACCATCGATCCGGATGGTTAAAGCGATGAGTGAGTCGGGATCGGTTGGTAGTTCTCGGGCTGCCAGCTCATCCTTTATCTCCTCCGATAATCCGTGCAGGAACATGTCGAACAGCGGTTCCAGGTACCCTCTGCTGCTAGCGTGCGGAACTCCACCGCATAGTCTGCCACACTGAGGGTGTCCAGCCGAAGCTGGAGTAACTTCCGGGCAGCATCTCTCCCACAGCTAACTACTGTATATTAAATGTCAGTCTTATTGAATATCTGATCTGGAATAAACCATATCAGGTCCTTTCTACTAGAACGGGATCACAGCTAACTACAGTATATACTGACCTACGTCTAGTTGTAATGGTATAAATCTCAGCGGACTATGAACAGATGTCCAGGTTTGAGGTCAATTACCCTTATTGCTTTTCATGAAGGAAAATTTGACAAATGTTCATTTTTTTTGTTTACTTCCTGAACATGACTACAATGGAATGGAATTGGCCCCAACCCTGATTTCATATCTCTATGATTTTGCTATGTTCTCTTAAATCATTCTCTGTAAGCTGACATGACTTTTCCCTCTTTGATTTTATATTTCTTTCTTTCTTACTTTCTTTTTTCTTTTGTTTCTTTCCCTTTCTCCTCCACTTTATTAGTCTCTTCACCTCCTGTACCCTCTCTTTTATCCCAAGCATTTTTGTCTCTCCCACGTTTTGTCTTTTCCTTCTCCGTGTAACATGATGAACAGCTTTTCACCTCTGTCTGTATTATAACGATGAATTGGTTTTGTGTAACGTGATACCTAAAGCTCTCTACCGGAGAACAGCGTGTTTTCCTCTATGTCTATCCACTGTGGAAAGATACAGCTGGTCGTTGTTGGTGTTACATAATCATCAAGGGGGGGATTGATGTTAAGAATCGTACCACTAAGACACAGGTCCAAGGACCTCTTACCAAAACAGAAGAAAATGCTCCAAAACAGAGTAAAGTTGGAAGGTAATGAACTCACTGGAGCACCCATCGGTGTATCTTCAATTGAACAGACCCTCCACTACCTCACACCAATAAGAAGAGAGGACATCAGACCCTTCACTACCTCACAGCAATAAGAGGGGAGGACATCGGACCCTTCACTACCTCACACCAATAAGAGGAGAGGACATCAGACCCTTCACTACCTCACACCAATAAGAGGAGAGGACATCAGACCCTTCACTACCTCACAGCAATAAGAGGAGAGGACATCAGACCCTTCACTACCTCACACCAATAAGAGGAGAGGACATCAGACCCTTCACTACCTCACAGCAATAAGAGGAGAGGACATCAGACCCTTCACTACCTCACACCAATAAGAGGAGAGGACATCAGACCCTTCACTACCTCACAGCAATAAGAGGAGAGGACATCAGACCCTTCACTACCTCACACCAATAAGAGGAGAGGACATCAGACCCTTCACTACCTCACACCAATAAGAGGAGAGGACATCAGACCCTTCACTACCTCACACCAATAAGAGGAGAGCACAGGGTGCATCTTAATAGTCTCAAGTGGTTTCCTCTGCTCCTCTCCCGTCTCTCATCTTCACCGAGCTGAAAACACGCAGTGGGACAGGTAAAAGCAAGATGGCCGATGCATTCACTACAATGGAAATGTGTTTCCTCTGTCTTGTTATATTCCTGATCAGACCTGTGACAACTACTAATGGAAAGGAGACTTGGAGAGGAAGCCGTTTTTAGACTGTTGAAATGCACCCTGGGCCCATTCATCCTGTTGTTAATGGTACCAAATTGTCCATAAAGATCTAAACAGACCAATCTAGACAACTTTGTTGATTGTTGGCGGTGATGTGCTACGTGATGGACACGGTTCACTCAAGTGCTTTGTCACTTTGAAAGACAGCGGAGCTCGGCAGGAGGCGCTAGTTTATAGCTACGCTACGCCGTAAAACAGTCCATGTGGACCAAAGCCTGCAGCTGCACCGGTCCCCCCTTCAGCAGTGAGGTAATGGGAGCTGCTACCTGACTAAAACCTCGGATAAACCGCCGGTAGTAGTTGGCAATCCCTAGAAACCGCTGCACCTCCTTTACTGTGGTGGGAGTCGGCCAATTACACACGGCTGAAATGTGGTCACTCTCCATCTCCACCCCTGACGTGGAAATGTGGTACCCTAGAAAGGAGACGGACTGTTGCAAGAACAGATATTTCTCAGCCTTGACGTACAGGTTACGCTCCAACAGTCGACCAAGCAATCTGCGCACCAGGGACACATGCTCGGTGCATGTAGCGGAGTATATCAGAATGTCGTCGATATACATCACTACACCCTGCCCGTGCAGGTCCTGGAAAATCTCATCACAAAGGTCTGGAAGACTGATGGAGAATTCATCAACCCGTACGGTATGACGAGATACTCATAGTGCCCTGAGGTGGTACTAGATGCCGTCTTCCACTCGTCCCCCTTACGGATATGCAACAGGTTGTAAGCGCTCCTGAGATCCAACATTGTGAAGAAGCGCAACCGTGCATTGACTAGATGACACTGACTATGAGAGGCAGCAGGTAGCTGTGCCTCACAGTGATCTGACTGATCCCTCGATAGTCAATACACGGGCGCAGACCCCCATCCTTATTCTTCACAAAAAAGAAACTTGAGGAGGCAGGTGAAGTGGAGGGCCGAATGTATCCCTGCCCCAGGGATTCAGAGACATATGTTTCCATAGCCACCGTCTCCTCCTGTGACAGAGGATACACGTGACTCCTGGGAAGTGCTGAGTCTACCAGGAGATTTATCGCACAATCACCCCGTCGATGAGGTGGTAATTTAGTCGCCCTCTTCTTACAGAAGGTGAGAGCCAAATCGGCATATTCTAAGGGGATGTGCACGGTGGAGACCTGGTCTGGACTTTCCACCGTAGTCGAACCGATGGAAACCCCCACACACCTCCCTGAGCACTCTTGTGACCACCCCTTGAGAGCCCTCTGTTGCCACAAAATTGTGGGGTCATGACAGGCCAACCACGGGAAACGCAGGAGAATCAACAAGGACGAGACTGATTCTGTCCTTATGACCCTCCTGCGTAACCATGCCGAGTGGAGTGGTGGCCTCCCTAATCAACCCTGACCCTAATGGTCAACTATCTAGGGCGTGCACAGGGAAGGGCTACAGGAACCAGGGGAATCCCTAAACTATGAGCAAATGAACGGTCAATAAAATTCCCAGCTGCGCCTGAATCTACTAGCGCCTTATGTTGGGAATGCGGGGAAAACTCAGGAAATGAAATAAACACATACATGTGAGCAACAGGGGGTTCTGGGTGAGCCTGGTGCCGACTCACCAAGGCGAAATCCTGCGCGCTCCTCGACCCCTGTCTCAGGTGGAACAGACGTTCACTCTGCGTAATGGTCCAACGCCGCGTCTCTCTCACTCCATACGGCGTTGGCCCACTCCAGGGCTTTGCCTGAGATGCAGGAGATGAGGGTAGACACACTCTCACGCCCCGAAGGAGCCGGGTGGATGGTCGCCAGGTAGAGCTCCAGCTGTAGTAAAAACCCCTGGCATCCGGCAGCCGTTCCATCATATTCCTTCGGGAGCGCGAGTCAAAGACCAGGTGAAAAGGGGGGTGGATAGTGGGACCTGTTGTAGTGGGGCTGGTGGAGGCGCTGAATTTCCTCCTCCTCTCCCCCAACAATCCATGGTCTGCAGGACACGATCCGTGGCTGTGCCCAAACATTTCAACATGGTCGCGTGCTGCTGAACGCGCTCCTCCACTGCAACTAGGTCTGCTCCTGCTGACTGCATTCTTGAGGTGAGTGATTCTGTAATGCGTGTATAAGTGCCAAAAACACGGAGTAAAAAAAGTGCCACGCCTGACAATCATCCAAATAACAAATAACAATCACTCACAAATACAACATGGGGAACAGAGGGTTAAATAATAAACAATTGATTGGTAAGTGAATCCAGGTGTGATAAGGCAGATGATAAGACAAAGACAGAACAAATGGAAAATTAAAAGTGGATCGGCGGTGGCTAGAAAGCCAGTGACGTCGACCGCCGAACGCCGCCCGAATAAGGAGAGGGACCGACTTTGGCGGAAGTCGTGACAGTCACGTGCAAAACAAAAAGTTTACGGTTTGTTGGTGTTCAAAACATTGGCGTTTGATTTGATTTGACAATGGATGGAGAGAATATCCTTGGGTGCGAGAAACCTCTGTGAAAGAAAGAGAAGGAAAGTGTGTTTGTAGACCTACAGATGTAGGCTCTTAATTTGATCACCCTGTTGCAGGCAAACTTTCCTGCAATGCAGCAAACTAAAAACTTGTAGCGTATTCTAAAAATCTTCTGAAGTTTGTAATTTCGACTTTGAAATTTCAGACTTGATTTTCACTTATGAAACTTTTATCAACACCTACAAAAAAATGTATATTATTTACAATCCACATAATAATTCACGTTCTCTTTTGCTGCAGGATTATTTCCCTGCTGTAGTAAACTGGCTCAAATGAAGATCCTACATCTGTATACTCCTATGTGAGTGTAAAGCTCTGCTCCAGGATCTGATCCCACCCGCATATGTGCGGCATATATTTCCCTCAAGGAGCAACCAAACTATCATCACTGTCTGCTATTGAAATATAATGAATATTATTTATGTGTGTGTAACTGTGTGCGAGGGAGAGAGAGAGAGAGAGAGAGAAAGAAAGAGAGAGAGAGAGATAGAAACCAAAGAAGGCATATGATCTGAAGCACATTGGCTGACCTACTTTAGTCCTCCTGATTAGTCTGTGTGAGAATGTCTGCTAAATTACTAAAATATACATCCGTTTCACACCCTTACAGCTTCTCTCTTATTGCTTTCAGTCTTGGCTGAAATCTCTGGTTGCTGGTTGTTGTGAGTTCGGTGTCCTCGATGCAATCGTTTTTGCTACAATTTTGAAGTACATTTCTGCTTCTACCAGTCTTACATCTGAGACTTTCCTGTGAAATTCAAGCACAATAACTGAATTTTCCCACTTGTGTTTGTTCAGTATTGAATTGTCCATAAGAAACAGTGACTCGTGACATGACATCTACAGGCCTACTTTAGGCTAAAGCAGAGACTCTCAACCTTCCCCATTCTGAGAGCCACTTTCCCCCTGATAATTCCAGGAACCACTTCCCTTGAAAGCTCACTGAGGTCCCCCAGGGTTCAGTCCTAGGTCCCCTGGTTTAGAATCACTGGGTACCAGAGTGTGCTTCCCTGATTCCTTGTTCAGAGAGTTTCAGCTCTGTGTACAGTAGAACACGGTGACATTCTCCAGGGATAGCCGGCCTTTGTAGAAGAGGATCATAGCCTTTGTGAAGCCCGTATGAATGCAGTCACTGTGCCGCCTCGCTCGTATGACTGTCCGCCTTGTCCAAAACCACGGAGTCCGACACAGCTCCCAGCCCCAACCAGGTTGGAGCTCTCTGAAACTAGCAACTAGCAAAATTGGTTGAAATGACATCACCAGAACCAGTCTGGTTGACATTACGTCATGACGTCATTATGATGCCATTTTAACCAGTCTTGCCCAGTTTTGACCATTGAGGAGACCCCTTGAGCAGATCAAGATATTTGAGAGTGAAATCAGTGTGATGTCAACCATAAGACACAATACAAATATCAACTTGCAATTGTTTACTTAAATGCACTGTTTATGAATGTGGAATTTCAGTTGCCTATATATGGGTTACTAATTTGTTATTGTTATTAACCATTAGGCAGGTAGCCTAGTGGTTAGAGTGTTGGGCAAGTAACCAAATGGTTGCTGGATTGAATCCCCAAACTGACAAGGTAAAAATCTGTTGTTCTGCTCCTGAGCAAGGCAGTTAACTCACTGTTCCCCAGGTGCTGAAGATGTGGATGTTGATTAATTAAGGCAGCCCCCAGCACCTCTCTGATTCAGAGGAGGTGCAGAATACACAAAATGCAGAAGACATATTTCAGTTGAAGGCATTTAGTTGTACAACTGACTAGGTATCCCCCTTTCATTCAGTCGTACATGTCACGTTCTTTCAAAATCGAACCCAGAAGCAGACCAGGACAAGGAGAGTAGGAAGAAGGTGAGTATTTATTTACAAGTGAATGTGAATGGGTAGATATATCCAGGTGGCGTAGCGGGCAGCGGTGGTGAGTTGATGGGAGTAAATAGGTGGATCCAATGGGGTAGCGGAATCCTCCGACGACCAGGCGGGAATGGGGTAAATGATCCGGGTGAGTAACTGAAGACAGAACAAATGGAGGTAAGTTTAAGGCAAGCAATACGTAAAAAACAACAAAACAAATTCTATCCAACTTGAGGCTGATACTATGGCACAACATACTGTTCATGGCTAACGATCCGGCAGGGAATGGATGTCAGGTCAGAGCTTTTGAAGGGGAGAGGTGATGATCAGGACAGGTGTGCAGATTACTGATGGGATACAGGTGCGGGTGAACATCGATCTCCCAACAAGCTAATTCGCCCGGCAACCAGACAGGGTGCGTTCCAGGACACCGGAAACACACTCCAGGACAGAAACACAGGCAAACACAGACTCAGGAAGCGGGATTCGTGACAGTACAACTAACTAGGTATCCCCCTTTCATTTAGTTGTACAACTGACTAGGTATCCCCCTTTCATTCAGTTGTACAACTGACTAGGTATCCCCCTTTCATTCAGTTGTACAACTGACTAGGTATCCCCCTTTCATTCAGTCGTACAACTAACTAGGTATCCCCCTTTCATTCAGTCGTACAACTGACTAGGTATCCCCCTTTCATTCAGTCATACAACTGACTAGGTATCCCCTTTCATTCAATCGTACAACTGACTAGGTATCCCCCTTTCATTCAATCGTACAACTGACTAGGTATCCCCCTTTTATTCAGTTGTACAACTGACTAGGTATCCCCCTTTCATTCAGTTGTACAACTGACTAGGTATCCCCCTTTCATTCACTTGTACAACTGACTAGGTATCCCCCTTTCATTCAGTTGTACAACTGACTAGGTATCCCCCTTTCATTAGGTTGTACAACTGACTAGGTATCCCCCTTTTATTCAGTTGTACAACTGACTAGGTATCCCCCTTTCATTCAGTTGTACAACTGACTAGGTATCCCCCTTACGCAGCCTACATAATAGTGTACTGTTCAAGAAAAAGCTTTCATTCCCGAAATAAGCTCGGATGCACAGGGCCAGCCAATGGCCATCACCTGCAATTCAGGAGCCCATACTTCCTTCGGGACCACTAAGACAGTCCTCATAAAACCTTTTCCACAACACACATTTTGGGACATCATATGAACAAGACATGAGTGTCGTATATCGTGTGAAAGCAGCTATACAAATAAGATTTTTTTTTTTAAATACACCTAGTATTTAATTATCTCTGTTTCAAACCACCAAGCTGACTCATGTTTTACCACACCTCTACAATACTACCATGTGTTTTTCAAGCAAGCTGGCTTTAAATCTATCTACAACTTGAGTGGGTTCCATTACACACGGATCTGTTGAAACTGTGACGCATGTTGATGATGTAATGCTCTGACATCATAGGCCTACCTACCTGAACCGGATTAAGGAGGAACCTTTGTGTTTATCTCCTTGTTATTATTTGACTTGCCGTCCACTGCTATATGAACTGTGGGTACCATGCAAAAAAATGTCAGAAGACTGGTAAAAAGGAAGAATTTATTAATCAAAAGTGGAAATGTTTATTTAGCTTTGTGTATTACTGCTTTAAGGCTGGTTTATACTTGCTCGGTCTGATGACATGTCTGTCGACAATTAGAAAGCGACAAATGTCATCGGTCAAAACTACATTTAATTTATACTCCGGTAGAATGACTATAGACCTTCGCTGAGACTCACAACCGTAGGCTATTTTCTGTAGTTATCTCGCCATTACCTTGTAAATAATAATAATAAACAAATAATAACATAAATAATGATTTATCTTCCTGTAATAATGAATAGAAATGAGCTAACGTTAAGACGTTGTCAGCTACTGTATGCTCTGGTCATTATTAGCTAGCTAGCTAGAAAACAACCAGAAGTTGCTTTTTAGTTGCCTGGTTTGCTAGATTGACATAACTACACTAAATAAATGTTTTAGCGGATGGGTTTATTGGCATTAAAATACAGCTATTTGGACCACCAGGCTGCTGATTTCTTGCAGTCTGTCATTTTTTTTGGTTTATACTTTTTTCATAATGACAACGACAAGTTTAATGTCAGATGACAAAATAATTTTCAAGATGTCACTGCGACCACTGTCAACAAACGTGTCGATACACAGACTTTAAACCCGCCTTTTACACAGACAAATGAGTCAGCAAACTAGAGGAAACCCTCTCTGCCTTTCTCAATGAATCTACATATATGCAAATTAGCTCTTTAAATCCCTCTACTCCTCTTAAAGGGGAAGTTCAGTGTTTTACAACTTAAGGACAGATGGGTGTTCATCCTCAAAGTGGTCTATATGCCAGTTTAAACTATTATCCATGGTTAGATTTTCTTTCAAGAGCCACTACAAACTTCGGCTAATTTAAACCACTGGCAGAATATTTCCTTTCCCTTTGACATGACTCCAGTACCATTTTCACAGAGCTGAGACGAACCAAGCATGAGCTGTGCTGAGCTGGCCTGCTTACACATCCATGATAGTTGCTGGAGCTGTGCTGAGCTGGACTGCTTACACATCCATGATAGTTGCTGGAGCTGTGCTGAGCTGGCCTGCTTACACATAATTGATCATTGCTGGAGCTGTGCTGAGTTGGCCTGCTTACACATCCATGATAGTTGCTGGAGCTGTGCTGAGCTGGCCTGCTTACACATCCATGATAGTTGCTGGAGCTGTGCTGAGCTGGCCTGCTTACACATCCATGACAGTTGCTGGAGCTGTGCTGAGCTGGCCTGCTTACACATCCATTATAGTTACTGGAGCTGTGCTGAGCTGGTGTCACGTTCTGACCTTTATTTCCTTTGTTTTGTATTTATTTAGTATGGTCAGGGCGTGAGTTGGGTGGGCAGTCTATGTTTGTTTTTCTATGTTTTGGGGTATTTCTATGTTTCGGCCTAGTATGGTTCTCAATCAGAGGCAGGTGTCATTAGTTGTCTCTGATTGAGAATGATACTTAGGTAGCCTGGGTTTCACTGTGTGTTTGTGGGTGATTGTTCCTGTCTCTGTGTTTGCACCAGATAGGACTGTTTAGGTTTTCGCACATTTATTGTTTTGTTAGTTATTTCATGTCTAGTTCCTTTATTAAAGAACATGAATAACCACCACGCTGCATTTTGGTCCGCTTCTCCTTCACCACAGGAAAATTCTTACAGATTCACCCACCACAACAGGACCAAGCGGCGTGGTAACGGGCAACAGCAACAGCGGCGCAAAGAGGAATGGACATGGGACGATGTATTGGACGGGAAGGGTTGCTACACCTGGGAGGAGATCCTGGCGGGAAAGGATCGCCTTCCATGGGAACAGGTGGAGGCAGCTAGGGGAGCAGAGGCAGCCGGAGAGAGGAACCGGCGATATGAGGGAACACGGCTGGCAAGGAAGCCCGAGAGGCAGCCCCAAAAATGTATTGGGGGAGGGTACACAGGAAGTGTGGCGAAGCCTGCGCCAACTTCCTGTGCTTACCGGGGGGCGAGAGCGACCGGGCAGGCACCGTGTTATGCTGTGAAGCGCACGGTTTCCCCAGTGCGGGTGCATAGCCCGGTGCGGTACATTCCAGCTCCGCGTTTCGGCCGGGCTAGAGTGGGCATCGAGCCAAGTGCCATGAAGCCGGCTCTACGCATCTGGTCTCCAGTGCTTCTCCTTGGGCCGGCTTACATGGCACCAGCCTTACGCACGGTGTCCCCGGTTCGCATGCATAGCCCAGTGCGGGCTATTCCACCTCTCCGTCACCACCTCCACGCACCAGCCCTCCGGTGGCAGCCCCCCACACCAGGCTGTCTCTCCGGCTCATCCTTACAGAGGCTCCCGCCTCTCCAGCGCTGCCGGAGCCTTCCTCCTCTCCAGCGCTGTCGGAGTCTCCCGCCTCTCCAGCGCTGCCAGAGCCTTCCTCCTCTCCAGCGCAGCCGGAGTCTCCCGCCTGTTCGGCGCTACCAGAGCTCCCGCCCCTCAGTCCAGAGGCACCAGAGCTACTCAGTCCAGCGCTGTCAGAGCCTTCCTCTCCAGCGTTGCCGGAGCTTCCCGTCTGCCCAGCGTTGCCGGAGCTTCCCGTCTGCCCAGCGTTGCCGGAGCTTCCCGTCTGCCCAGCGTTGCCGGAGCTTCCCGTCTGCCCAGCGTTGCCGGAGCTTCCCGTCTGCCCAGCGTTGCCGGACCTTCCCGTCTGCCCAGCGTTGCCGGAGCTTCCCGTCTGCCCAGCGTTGCCGGAGCTTCCGTCCGCCCAGCGCCTGCCCAGCGCCGCCTGAGCTTCCCGTCTGCCCAGCGCCCCCTGAGCTTCCCGTCTGCCCAGCGCCCCCTGAGCTTCCCGTCTGCCCAGCGCCCCCTGAGCTTCCCGTCTGCCCAGCGCCGCCTGAGCTTCCCGTCTGCCCAGCGCCGCCTGAGCTTCCCGTCTGCCCAGCGCCGCCTGAGCTTCCCGTCTGCCCAGCGCCGCCTGAGCTTCCCGTCTGCCCAGCGCCGCCTGAGCTTCCCGTCTGCCCAGCGCCGCCTGAGCTTCCCGCCTGCCCAGCGCCGCCTGAGCTTCCCGCCTGCCCAGCGCCGCCTGAGCTTGCCCAGCGCCTGCCCCGCCTGCCCAGCGCCGCCTGAGCTTCCCGCCTGCCCAGCGCCGCCTGAGCTTGCCCAGCGCTGCCCAGCGCCCAGCGCCGCCAGTGCCGCCAGTCAGCGAGGGGCCGCCAGTGCCGCCAGTCAGCCAGGGACCGCCAGAGCCCCTCAGCCCAGAGCCGCCAGAGCCCCTCAGCCCAGAGCCCCTGCCCCTCAGCCAAGAGCAACTGCCCCTCAGCCAAGAGCCTCCGCCCCTCTGTCCAGAGCTTCCGCCCCTCTGTCCCGAGCTGCCCCTCAGTCCAGTGGGGTCATTTAGAGGGGTCGCCGTGGTTAGGAGGCCACGGAAGCAGACAATAAGGCGGACTAAGACAATGGTGAAGTGGGGTCCGCGTCCCGCGCCAGAGCCGCCACCGCGGACAGACGCCCACCCAGACCCTCCCCTATAGGTTAAGGTTTTGCGGCCGGAGTCCGCACCTTTGGGGGGGGGGTACTGTCACGTTCTGACCTTTATTTCCTTTGTTTTGTATTTATTTAGTATGGTCAGGGCGTGAGTTGGGTGGGCAGGCTATGTTTGTTTTTCTATGTTTTGGGGTATTTCTATGTTTCGGCCTAGTATGGTTCTCAATCAGAGGCAGCTGTCATTAGTTGTCTCTGATTGAGAATCATACTTAGGTAGCCTGGGTTTCACTGTGTGTTTGTGGGTGATTGTTCCTGTCTCTGTGTTTGCACCAGATAGGACTGTTTAGGTTTTCGCACATTTATTGTTTTGTTAGTTATTTCATGTCTAGTTCCTTTATTAAAGAACATGAATAACCACCACGCTGCATTTTGGTCCGCTTCTCCTTCACCACAGGAAAACCCTTACAGCTGGACTCCTTACACATCCATGATAGTTGCTGGAGCTGTGCTGAGCTGGCCTGCTTACACATCCATGATAGTTACTGAAGCTGTGCTGAGCTGGCCTGCTCACACATCCATGATAGTTACTGGAGCTGTGCTGAGCTGGCCTGCTTACACATCCATGATAGTTGCTGGAGCTGTGCTGAGCTGGCCTGCTTACACATCCATGATAGTTGCTGGAGCTGTGCTGAGCTGGCCTGCTTACACATCCATGATAGTTGCTGGAGCTGTGCTGAGCTGGCCTGCTTACACATAATTGATCATTGCTTGGCCTGCTTACACATCCATGGAGCTGTGCTGAGCTGGCCTGCTTACACATCCATGATAGTTGCTGGAGCTGTGCTGAGCTGGCCTGGCTTACATCCATGATAGTTGCTGGAGCTGTGCTGAGCTGGCCTGCTTACACATCCATGATAGTTGCTGGAGCTGTGCTGAGCTGGCCTGCTTACACATCCATGATAGTTGCTGTGCTGAGCTGTGCTGAGCTGGAGCTGGCCTGCTTACACATCCATGATAGTTGCTGGAGCTGTGCTGAGCTGGCCTGCTTACACATCCATGATAGTTGCTGGAGCTGTGCTGAGCTGGCCTGCTTACACATCCATGATAGTTGCTGGAGCTGTGCTGAGCTGGCCTGCTTACACATCCATGATAGTTGCTGGAGCTGTGCTGAGCTGGCCTGCTTACACATCCATGATAGTTGCTGGAGCTGTGCTGAAAAGGACAATGTAAAATACAAGTAATACCTCTATGTTAATGTGTATGCTGCCATGATTGATAATCATGAATGAATTGTGAATAATGATGAATGAGAAAGATACACAGGTGTAAATACCCCCCAAACAAATGCTAGCCTCCCCTGTTATTGGTAATAGTGAAAGGTAAGCATGTTTTGTTGGTATGATCTTTGTCCCTCTGTAACTTTCCCACTCATCATTATTCACATTTCATTCATGATTATCCTTATTAATCATGGCAGCATCCATATTAATGTACGGAAATATATTCCACTCTTATTTACAATTAAAAGTGACTCCAAAATGACACAATACATTATTTACCATTCATTTGTATTGGGCACAAAATAATCAGAAACAACCAAAACAAACAGCAAAAACATTCAAGTTTGTAGTCACAATATTGATGTAGCCATTGCGTGCTAGGTATATGGGGTGCTAGGTATATGGGGTGCTAGGTATATGGGGTGCTAGGTATATGGGGTGCTAGGTATATGGGGTGCTAGGTATATGGGGTGCTAGGTATATGGGGTGCTAGGTATATGGGGTGCTAGGTATATGGGGTGCTAGGTATATGGGGTGCTAGGTATATGGGGTGCTAGGTATATGGGGTGCTAGGTATATGGGGTGCTAGGTATATGGGGTAGGTATATGGCTAGGTATATGGGGTGCTAGGTATATGGGGTGCTAGGTATGGGTGCTATATGGGGTGCTAGGGGGTGCTGGTATATGGGGTGCTAGGTATATGGGGTGCTAGGTATATGGGGTGCTAGGTATATGGGGTGCTAGGTATATGGGGTGCTGGGTATATGGGGTGCTAGGTATATGGGGTGCTAGGGTATATGGGGTGCTAGGTATATGGGGTGCTAGGTATATGGGGTGCTGGGTATATGGGGTGCTAGGTATATGGGGTGCTAGGTATATGGGGTGCTAGGTATATGGGGTGCTAGGTATATGGGGTGCTAGGTATATGGGGTGCTAGGTATATGGGGTGCTAGGTATATGGGGTGCTAGGTATATGGGGTGCTGGGTATATGGGGTGCTGGGTATATGGGGTGCTGGGTATATGGGGTGCTAGGTATATGGGGTGCTGGGTATATGGGGTGCTGGGTATATGGGGTGCTGGGTATATGGGGTGCTAGGTATATGGGGTGCTAGGTATATGGGGTGCTAGGTATATGGGGTGTTAGGACTTCATTGATATGTAGCTGTAGCCAGAAGACAACATCATGCGTAGTGGACATACCAGTGTTTAATTCCATCGTCTTTTGAAACACAGAGGGTGTCGCTTCAATTCATGCATCAACTTGATTTACTAAGGTGATTGCTCACGATAAAGGACCAAAAAAATACAAAAATACCATGATTTTTTTGGCGGGGGGGTGGGGGATTTTATAGAACTTTGATCCAATAGAATGAAAGGATTGTTGACGTTTAACATTTGTATCCAGACTCATGAAAGATACTTCCTTTAAGACTCCAAATGTTTAATCTGTAGGTGCAACAAAGCAGATATTGGTTTAATATGAAGCGTTAGCCTTTACTCTGTAATATGAGTAGTATTTTGATTTCAAGAACAATTTTTGAATACTGAAAAAAATAAACATGAATATTGAAAATATGTTTTTGGGGGGGGATTTAGCTTATTTTTCAATATATTGTTGAACATAATATACTATAATAATATAAACATTATAAATAAATATATAAAAATAATATAACATAATATAATATAATAATATACTCCACGGGTATACTACAGTTCCGGAGTGGGATATCTGCGTTGGAAGTTTTCAAATGCATCCTGTCTTTACTAAATGTGTGCTGTGACTATTATTGTTTTTTAACACAAAATAACATTTGATTAATAAAATCTTTAATCAGACGTCTTCCTCAAATATGGTCTGGAGAAGGGGATGATGAGGGGATCTAATTTGATTGGTCCACAACTCACGGCTCAAACACTTCAATCAGGAGGTTAGAGCTGCAGCATTTGGGGTGCCCCTCTGTGGGGCGGCAGTAACCGAAAGGTTGCAAGTTCGAATCCCCGAGCTGACAAGGTACAAATCTGTCGTTCTGCCCCTGAACAGGCAGTTAACCCACTGTTCCTAGGCCGTCATTGTATATGTGCTAGGTAAATTGCTGGGTATATGGGGTGCTGGGTATATGGGGTGCTGGAATTTGTTCTTAACTGACTTGCCTAGTAAAACAAAGGTAAAATAAATAAAAAATAAATAACCACCTCTCCACCAATCAAGGAGTGGAACATGGGAATGAAAATACAATATTATTCACTGGCCTACATCACTTCCATTCATGATCTTGAGCTCTAATAGCTATAACAGCTCTAATATCTCTAACAGACTCTAACATATCTAATATCTCTAACAGATCTAATATCTAGGTGCTAACAGATCTAATATGAAGCGTCTAGCCTTTACTCTGTAATATGAGAGTATCTAATTTCAGCTCTAACAGCTCTAATAGCTCTAAAATAGCTTTAATTTAGCTCTTTTTCAATATATCTAATATACTCTAATAGCTATAAACATTATAAATAAATATATAAAAATAATATCTAATATAATATAATAGCTCTAACAGCTCTAAGTTTTCAAATATCTAATAAATGTGTGCTAACAGCTCTAACAGCTATAGCAGCTCTAACATATCTAATAGCTATAGCAGCTCTAATAGCTCTAACAGCTCTAACATATCTAATAGCTATAGCAGCTCTAATAGCTCTAATAGCTCTAAGTTTTCACAAAATAACATTTGATTAATAAAATCTTTAATCAGTCTTCCTCAGCTCTAACATATCTAATAGCTCTAATAGCTCTAATAGCTCTGAACAGCTTAACAGCTAATAGCTCTAACATATCTAATTTGTCTAACTAGCTTGCTAAAAGGTAAAATAAATAAAAAATAAATAACCACTCTAACAGCTCTAACATATCTAATAGCTCTAATTCATGCTTGAGCTAACTATATCTAATATCTCTAACAGATCTAACAGCTCTAATATCTCTAACAGATCTAATATCTCTAACAGCTCTAACATATCTAACAGATCTAATAGCTCTAACAGATCTAATAGCTCTAATAGCTCTAACATATCTAATAGCTCTAACAGCTCTAACAGCTCTAACATATCTAATATCTCTAATAGCTCTAACAGCTCTAACATATCTAATAGCTCTAATAGCTCTAACAGCTCTAACAGCTCTAACATATCTAACAGCTCTAACAGCTCTAATAGCTCTAACAGCTCTAACAGCTCTAATAGCTCTAATAGCTCTAATAGCTCTAATAGCTCTAACATATCTAACAGCTCTAACAGCTCTAATAGCTCTAACAGCTCTAACAGCTCTAACAGCTCTAATAGCTCTAACAGCTCTAACATATCTAATAGCTCTAATAGCTCTAATAGCTCTAATAGCTCTAATAGCTCTAACATATCTAATAGCTCTAACATATCTAACAGCTCTAACAGCTCTAATAGCTCTAATAGCTCTAACATATCTAACAGCTCTAACAGCTCTAATAGCTCTAACATATCTAATAGCTCTAACATATCTAATAGCTCTAACATATCTCTAATAGCTCTAATAGCTCTAACAGCTCTAACAGCTCTAACAGCTCTAACAGCTCTAGCAGCTCTAATAGCTCTAATAGCTCTAACAGCTCTAACAGCTCTAACATATCTAATAGCTCTAACAGCTCTAACAGCTCTAATAGCTCTAACAGCTCTAACAGTTCTAATAGCTCTAACATATCTAATAGCTCTAACAGCTCTAATAGCTCTAATAGCTCTAACAGCTCTAATAGCTCTAACATATCTAACATATCTAATAGCTCTAACATATCTAATAGCTCTAATAGCTCTAATAGCTCTAACAGCTCTAACAGCTCTAACAGCTCTAACAGCTCTAATAGCTCTAATAGCTAATAGCTAACAGCTCTAATAGCTCTAACATATCTAATAGCTCTAACAGCTAATATCTAACAGCTCTAATAGCTCTAATAGCTCTAATAGCTCTAACATATCTAATAGCTCTAACATATCTAATATCTCTAACAGCTCTAACAGCTCTAACATATCTAATAGCTCTAATAGCTCTAACATATCTAATAGCTCTAACAGCTCTAACAGCTCTAATAGCTCTAACATATCTAATAGCTCTAGCAGCTCTAATAGCTCTAATAGCTCTAATAGCTCTAACATATCTAATAGCTCTAACAGCTCTAATAGCTCTAATAGCTCTAATAGCTCTAACATATCTAATAGCTCTAACAGCTCTAATAGCTCTAATAGCTCTAATAGCTCTAACAGCTCTAATAGCTCTAATAGCTCTAACAGCTCTAACATATCTAATAGCTCTAGCAGCTCTAATAGCTCTAATAGCTCTAACAGCTCTAACATATCTAATAATAGCTCTAATAGCTCTAATAGCTCTAACAGCTCTAACATATCTAATAGCTCTAACATATCTAACAGCTCTAACATATCTAATAGCTCTAGCAGCTCTAATAGCTCTAATAGCTCTAGCAGCTCTAATAGCTCTAACAGCTCTAACATATCTAATAGCTCTAACAGCTCTAATAGCTCTAATAGCTCTAACATATCTAACAGCTCTAACATATCTAACAGCTCTAACAGCTCTAATAGCTCTAATAGCTCTAACATATCTAATAGCTCTAACAGATCTAATAGCTCTAACAGCTCTAACAGCTCTAATAGCTCTAACATATCTAATAGCTCTAACAGCTCTAACAGCTCTAACAGCTCTAACAGCTCTAACAGCTCTAACAGCTCTAACATATCTAATAGCTCTAACATATCTAACAGCTCTAACATATCTAATAGCTCTAACAGCTCTAACATATCTAACAGCTCTAGCAGCTCTAACAGCTCTAACAGCTTTAATGTCAGGTTTCCTCCAGACGTGCCCTTTGCCATTCAGTCCAAAGAGTTCAATCTTGTTTTCATTAGATCAGAGAATATTGTTTCTCATGGTCTGAGAGTCTTTAGGTGTTTTTTGTCAAACTCCAAGCGGGCTGTCATGTGCCTTTTAATGAATAGCGGCTTCCATCTGGTCACTCAACCATAAAGACCTGATTGGTGGAGTGCTGCAAAGATGACTGTCCTTCTGGAAGGTTCTCCCATCTCCACAGAGGAACTCTAAAGCTCTGTCAGAGTGCCCATCAGGTTCTTGGTCACATCCCTGACAAAGGCCTTCCTCCCCCATCTTGGTAGTTCCAAACTTCTTCCATTTAAGAATGATGGAGGCCACTGTGTTCTAGGGGACCTCCAATGCTGCAGAATGGTTTTTGCTCTGACATGCGTTGTCAACTGTGGGACCTTATAAAGACCTTTCCAAATCATGTCCAGTCAATTGATTTTACCACAAGTGGACTCCAATGAAAGATGTAGAAACATCTGAAGGATGATCAATGGATGATCAATGAAAACAGGAAGCACCTGAGCTCAACTTCAAATCTCATGGCAAAGGGTCTGAATACTTATGTAAATAAGGTATTTCTGTTTTTCTTATTTTTTAAAATAAATTAGCAAAAATGTCATTCTAAAACCTGTTTTCACTTTTGTCATTATAGGGTATTGTGTGTAAATTGATGAGCTTTAAAAAATAATTAATCAACTTTAGAATAAGGCTGTAATGTAACAAAATGTTGTTAAAGTCAAGTGGTCTGAATACTAGAGAATACTGACGGACTGGGATGTGCTGAATGACAGCTATCTACTGGAGAAGTTACTGGGGAGCCGGAAAGAGATCTCAAACACTGACAGAGCAAACTGGTACAGAACCGTCTGGGAGTCAACCTCTCCTCCTGGCCGTCTGTGAGTCAAAGACAGAACCTCTCCTCCTGGCTGTCTGTGAGTCAGAGACAGAACCTCTCCTCCTGGCCGTCTGTGAGTCAGAGACAGAACCTCTCCTCCTTGCCATCTGTGAGTCAGTAACAGAACCTCTCCTCCTGGCTGTCTGTGAGTCAGTGACAGAACCTCTCCTCCTGGCCGTCTGTGAGTCAGAGACAGAACCTCTCCTCCTGGCTGTTTGTGAGTCAGTGACAGAACCTCTCCTCCTGGCCGTCTGTGAGTCAGTGACAGAACCTCTCCTCCTGGCTGTCGGTGAGTCAGAGACAGAATCTCTCCTCCTGGCTGTCTGTGAGTCAGAGACTGAACCTCTCCTCCTGGCTGTCTGTGAGTCAGTGACAGAACCTCTCCTTCTGGCTGTCTGTGAGTCAGAGACAGAACCTCTCCTCCTGGCTGTCTGTGAGTCAGAGACAGAACCTCTCCTCCTGGCCGTCTGTGAGTCAGAGACAGAACCTCTCCTCCTGGCCGTTTGTGAGTCAGTGACAGAACCTCTCCTCCTGGCCGTCTGTGAGTCAATGACAGAACCTCTCCTCCTGGCTGTCGGTGAGTCAGAGACAGAACCTCTCCTCCTGGCTGTCTGTGAGTCAGAGACAGAACCTCTCCTCCTGGCTGTCTGTGAGTCAGTGACAGAACCTCTCCTTCTGGCTGTCTGTGAGTCAGAGACAGAACCTCTCCTCCTGGCTGTCTGTGAGTCAGAGACAGAACCTCTCGTCCTGGCCGTCTGTGAGTCAGAGACAGAACTTCTCCTCCTGGCTGTCTGTGAGTCAGAGACAGAACCTCTCGTCCTGGCTGTCTGTGAGTCAGAGACAGAACCTCTCGTCCTGGCTGTCTGTGAGTCAGAGACAGAACCTCTCCTCCAGGCCAGAACCTCTCCTGGCCGTCTGTGAGTCAGAGACAGAACCTCTCCTCCAGGCCGTCTGTGAGTCAAAGACAGAACCTCTCCTCCTGGCTGTCTGTGAGTCAGAGACAGAACCTCTCCTCCTGGCTGTCTGTGAGTCAGAGACAGAACCTCTCCTCCTGGCTGTCTGTGAGTTAGAGACAGAACCTCTCCTCCTGGCTGTCTGTGAGTCAGAGACAGAACCTCTCCTCCAGGCTGTCTGTGAGTCAGAGACAGAACCTCTCCTCCTGGCTGTGTGTGAGTCAGAGACAGAACCTCTCCTCCTGGCTGTCTGTGAGTCAGAGACAGAACCTCTCCTCCTGGCTGTCTGTGAGTCAGAGACAGAACCTCTTGTCCTGGCCGTCTGTGAGTCAGAGACAGAACCAGTCAGTGTGTAGTAGGAGAATCACTGCAGTCGTCCGCATGCTGCCAGTGCTTCCCCTGGTACTTTACATTCTTGATCTACCAGTGTGTGTGCCTGTCTGTGTGAGAGAGAATGTGCCTGCGTGGTACACTCTTTAGGGAACAGCATGACCAGTGCAGCATATGGGTCTGTGAAATTACAATACATGTTACTCTCAATTATCCCATCAAATG